>NW_026647340.1:65000-95712 GCF_950295315.1 Erinaceus europaeus | reverse complement strand
GGAGCCAGGGTCTAAGGGATACATCTGACCAGGGTGTGAGCACAATTCCAAGTCAGATCCTAAGAACACATTTTAATTTTCAGGATTTTTAAAGCTCATTTTTAAGACAGACCATTACATTAAAATTAAAATTACACACCATTTATATGTCATGTTAAAAACAACCATCACGTTACAAACAACTATCCTCATTGATGGGAAAGGACCTAAGTTGGGGATAAGAGAGCTTTGCAAACACCTGACATGGGGAGATGAGGAATGGTACTCAAGTGTCAATGACTACTGGACTATAATCACCCGTTAACCTCTGAATAAAGACCAAAAAGTATCCTAACAATCTCATAATGATCTTTCTCTATTTGTCTTGCCCTTTTGAGTTTCTGAAAGGAAAAACTTGCTCCATGTCTAGTGATGTCGTATCAGCTGACTGAAATTAGCCACTGGGAGAGTCTTTATTTGCACCTTGGAAACCAGTAAATATTTCATATCAGGGAGTTTTCAACTCCATATGCATATCCAGAGTTGACTGCTAAACATTTGCCAGCACGTCACCAGAATAAAGCATCCTAGCAATTATAACCTTGCCATAGGAGTCAAAACAGGTCACTGGTAAACCAAGAGAAACTCCAGGGCTAACCAAACCTGCTTGAGAGTCCAATGTTTTATCCACTGCCCCACCTCCCCGACCACCCAAAGTCATCTGTGGATGACGGGAGGACAGTCTATCATTTCTGCTACCCTATTAACATTTCCTCCTTATTGTTTTTACAAAAACTGGTCTTACAGGCTAGACAGCAAGTGCATCTTGTCTTCTAAGTTTCCCTGAGATCTCCAGTAATTCTTTCACATGTGTTTGCTAGGAATCCTGTCAGTACAGGATTAGAGTAGTCTATTAAAGACTAACTTTTCCTTAGGTCAAATGTGTTCAGCACAAAAACACAGGGAGTCCGAGCTGGGTGGAGGTATCTGCTTTGACAAGGTTAACAAGACTAACAAGACGTGTGACCCCAGAGTTGAAGTGTCAGTTCTCTAACACTCTACCTTAAACTAGTGCAACCTACCTGGCGGTGTGAACATTAAGGTGTCTTGAGACCATATATGTAAAAGCAAACACATGAACTTATACAGGTGTTTGGAGATGGTCTGTCATGTTTCTCTACTAAGAGATAGAAGTCGTACAGTGCTAGACTTCTCCCAAAGGCAGGAAAACAAGATTGCCCCAAACAGATCCATTGGCAAAGAATGTCAGAATTTCAAAGTCTTGTTCGCACTCTCACAAGTTAAAAATTATCTTTGATTCGACAAAGCTCCAGAGACAGCCTGAAGAAATATTCTGAGAAAGCCAGGCACTATGGGGGCGTACTTGTGACCGCTGAAAGAGAATTTTGCATGTGATTTGGCCCTTCTAAAATAGCCTGAGACCTTGGACATGGAGAAAGGAGGCAACATTGAGGTCAAGTTTCCATAATCTACTCATCTACTCATTATCAACTTTAACTAAAACTGTGAAAATTTTCCTCAGAAAGGTTACATGTCTACTGTATCATTTGGAACAGAGTGGCCTGGTGGTCCAGCCTCAGGGTGTGAATTATCAGGGCTGGCTCTTTCTACAGAGGTACAGACTTTATACTTAATGTACTGGTTCATTTTTGTAAACTGTGACTTTAAGCAAGCTAACTCATAAATAAATTAGTTTTTACCACAGGCTAACTCACATATACAAGAATTACATTACTATGTAAGATTTTCAGATCACCAAGCTTCTAATTAAAGATTTTATTCCATCTGTCAATGTTCATGTCCAACAGAGAAGCAGTGACAAAGGCCAGACCATTCGCCTTCTGCACCCCATAAAGAATTCTGGCCCAAACTCCCAGAGGGGGATAAAGAGTAGGGAGGTTTCTGGGGCCAGGTGGTAGCACACCTGGCTAAGTGCACATACTACCATGTGCAAGGATCTTGGTTTGAGTCCTCCTCACCTGCAGGGAAGACTCTTCAGGAGCAGTGGAGCAGGTCTGCAGATGTCTGTGTTTTCCCCTTGCTAACTCCCCTTCCCTCTCAATTTCTCTGTCCTGTCAAGTAAAACAAAAACAAACAAACAAACAAAAGAGTGAGGAAGTTTCCAATGGAGGGGTGGGACATGGAAAGTTAGTGGTGGGAACTGTATGGAATTGTACACCTGTCATCTTATAGTCTTGGTAATCATGAGGAAATCACTAATAAAAAAAAGATCCTAAACACTTGTAATGTTAGACAGTAGTTGGTATTCATTATTGCACTGTCTTTTTTAAATTTCTATTATCTTTATTTACTTATTGGATAGAGACATCAAGAAATCGAGAGGAAAGGGGGAGATGGAGAGGGAGACAGAGAGATACCTGTAGCACTGCTTCACCTCTCATGAAGCTTTACCCCTGCAGGTGGGGACCAGGGGTTCGAACCTGGGTCACTGTGTATTGTAACACATACGATCAACCAGGTGCGCCACCACCCAGCCCTCATTATTTCATTTTCCAACCTGGTTGTTCCAGTTGAGAAGAAGAGCCCACCCCAGCAGCTCACGGCACAGGGGGGCAGGACGGACACCCTTCAACTTCAGGACAGAGCGTACACTCACAGCCTCATACTCACGAGACTGGGGTCATTCTGAGACATCAATGGATCTACAACACACATCTTTGGGACTGAGGAGAGAAGAGGAAGTCAAAGACACACACACAGACACTGGGAGACTACAGACAACCCCACCAATATGTCCTGGAGACCCACCTCCCCAGATCCCTACCCCACTAGGGAAAGAGAGAGACAGGCTGGGAGTATGGATGGACCTGTCAATGCCCATATTCAGTGGGGAAGCAATTACAGAAGCCAGACCTCCCACCTTCTGCATCCAATAATGATCCTGGATCCATACTCCCAGAGGGATAAAGAATAGGAAAGCTATCAGGGGAGGGGATGGGATACGGAGTTGTGGTGGTGGGAATTGTGTGGAGTTGTACCCCTCTTATCCTACTGTCTTGTCAATATTTCCATACGGAGTTGTGGTGGTGGGAATTGTGTGGAGTTGTACCCCTCTTATCCTACTGTCTTGTAAATATTTCCATTTTATAAATAAAAATTAAAAAAATAAAATATTAAAAATATCAGTAAAATTGCCAATAAACAAACAGCCACAGTTTCCCTGATGAAAGGTCTGGAACACAAGCAAGGGGACTTGGCTCCTACCCAATATTCCGTCCCAGAACTGCTTTCCAACATTCCCATCTGTCTAACTAACCCTAGCTGAGCACAGCACTGGCTGAGGCACCCCCTAGACTGGTGAGAGCAACCAGTGATGCATAACCCAGGCATATTCATGAGTGGAGTTGTAGCGAGCCAGGTGGGCTCTGCATCAAGTGTTTCATAATCAACATCCCTTTCTGCCTTTCAGTTGTTGGTGTATAGAATAAAGGAAGGGGATCTAGGAAGCTCAGTGCTAATCAAAGATAATTGTACTACTGCCATTCCAAGCAGTTAGACTGGACTCCGTCAGGCAAGTAGGGGTAAGTTTCCAATCTGAAGACAGCTTTTTACAAATGTGTCATGCATGAGAGTGGAATTCCTTTGTAAGAGGAAAGAGTCAGAGACTCTCTATTGGGACAGAATAAAGAAAGTAGGTTTGACGGACTGGGGGTGTGGATCCACCTACCAACACCCTGTTGAGCAGAGAAGCAGTTACAAAAGCCAGAACTCCAGCCTTCTGCACCCATAAAGAATTTTGGTCCATACTCCCAGAGGGGGAGAAATGTTAGGAGAAGGTGACCAGAGGGCTCTGAACTCCAACTCCACCAGGACCCAGAGAGAGAAGAGGAACATAAGGAAGGACATTCAGAAGTAGCAATAGGTGTGAGTGTGACCTAGAAAGGAAGAGAAGACAAGACCATAATAAAAGGATATATATATATATATATTCAGGTAGTTATAGAAATAACAGTCAGCCCTTATCTGTGACCCTGGAAGAACCACTGCAGTTTCCAGGGGAGGGAATGGGGACACAGAACTCTGGTGGTGGGAAGGGTGTCGAATCAAACCCCTGTTATCTTGTAATTTTGTAAATCAATATTAAGCCATCAATAAGATTGGAATAAACAAATACAGATAAACTTCTTTAAAAAGAAAAATGTGTTTTTACAGTTATTACATGTTAAATATTTCAAACAAGATCACGGACTGAATTAATAATTACTGTGAATAAAAAGCAAGGTCCTGATAAAAACTGAGATATCTGAATGAGATGAGAGCCAGGATGGCTTCGTCTCATGAAGGTTTTCCTTGAGACCCACATTGCACACCTGCATGGCCCTGTGGTTAGTAATAACTTATAATATAAACTCGAAAATTACATTCCTATAGCTGCACTATTCCTTTTTTTTTTTTTTTTGCCTCCAGGGTTATCACTGGGGCTTGGTGCCTGCACTCCAAATCCACTGCTCTTGTGGCCATTTTTTAAAATATTTTTTTGGATAGGACAGAGAGAATTGAGTGGGGAGGGGAAGACAGAAGAAGCGAGAAAGATAGACACCTGCAGACCTGCTTCACCGCTTGTGAAGCGATCCCCCTGCAGGTGGGGAGCTGGGGGGTCCAACAGGGATCCTTACACAGGTCCTTGAACTTCGTACGAGGAGCACTTAAGCCGGTGCACCGCTGTCCGGCCCTCCTTAGGTACTATTCTACGCGCTAGTTGTAAAATGGTAAACAAATACAGTTATGATTCTCATCCACATGAAGCTTCGGGGCAGTGAAGGGGCAGCAGAATTTCACTGAGAAAACAGGTGCATTTCAACTTAAAAGGAGGTTCGCTGACAGCCTCTGAGGGGTCAGCATATGAATTATGACCTACAAGGAGAAAGGAATAGACTGAATGATGGGAGAAGATAGTGGAGTCATAAGACTCTGACAGGAGAGAGAAACCATCTGCACTGGAAAAAACAGTGGTGTATCTCCCTAGCACTAGAAGTGAGTTGGAAACTGTCAGAAGCAGGTGTCAGAGCCATGCAAATCCTTATAGACTTAATGTGTTATCCTTACAGCCACCAAAAGGTCTTAACAGTCTGGTGTTGGATGACAAGGATAAGATAGCAATACTTGCATTTTTAAAGGTCTTTTAAAATTATTATTACAAGATTACAACATATCAGAGGTACAATTCTACACCGTTCCTACCACCAGAGTTCTGTGTCCCCACTCCGTCCATTGGAAGCTACAGTGATTTTTCTCAAGGTCATGCAGAAGTGACCCATCCCCATGCCTGTGGGGGGGTCCTCTGGGCACTCCACCTCCTTCCACCTGTCAAACATCAGCATGGTTTGCCTGAAAGTCTAGTTTCCAAGGACCTGAGGAGATCTGGGTATCGGCAACTGAGGATTTACCCTGCCTTCCTTCCTATAGCGGGAAGCTTTGTGCCATCCCTCCATTCTCAGACTCACGGCAAGACCGACAACACTAAATGCAGAGGATGTCAAACACTGGAATGCAAATGGGCTTATAATATTATCCAGCGGGGGGCAGGTGGGGGCTCACCTGCTGAGTGCACACCTTGCAGGAAGCAGGGGACAGGTCAAGCCCAGCCCCCGCCTGTACGGAGGAGGCTTCACCAGCAGCCAGTCTTTCTACTTCCTCTCTCTCTCTCTGTACTTCTCTCTCTCTCTCTCTCCCCCTCCCTCCCTCCCTCCCTTCTAGTTCTCTCTCTCAGTTTTCTTCTATCTTATAAGATAAGACTATCGGTGACTTTTGAAAATGAAAAACAAACGGGCAGTTTCTCATGGAATCAAACAGCTACTTTTACTTTGGTAAATTACACTTCTGTGATTCTATGAAAATAAAAAAAAAAAAAACAGTAAACAAATCAAATAAAAACATGGGCCTCCAAAAAGGCTTATTCAAGAGAGTCAGTAACAACACAGTTCATATTAACTTTACAGTGTTGCAGACATCACCAGAAGAATGGATAAACCAGTTGTGATGTTTTCATAATATTTGATAATAAACAGGTTTGAAAAAGAAAAGCACTCACTGCAAGGCATTTTCATGCAACAATGTGGAGTAATATCAGAACTATAATGCTGAATAAATGCAGACAAACACAAGAAGTACTTCATTTTTTTTTCTCCTACTAATATGAAATTCAAGAACATTTAATCCTTATCCAGGGGTTTGAAGTTAGAATACTGGTTACCTCAGGCTGAGGAGACAGCACAATGGTCCTGCAAAAGACTCTCATGCTTGAGCCTATCAGCTCCCTGGTTCAATCCTCAGCGCCACCATAAACCAGAGCTGAGCAGGGCTGTGGTCTTTCTGTGTATGTCCCCCTCTCTCATTAAAATAAAGGTGTCTATCTTTCTCTCTCCCTCTCTGTCTTCCCCTCCTCTCTCCATTTCTCTCTGTCCTATCTAACAAAGACGACATCAATAACAACAATAATAATAACTACAACAATAAAATAAAAACAACAGCGGCAACAAAAGGGAAAATAAATAAATATAAAGAAATAGGAAAGCTATCAGGGGAGGGAATGTGATATGGAGTTCTGGTGGTGGGAGTTGTGTGGAGTTGTACTGTACCCCTCTTATGCTATGGTCTTGTCAGTGTTTCCATTTTATAAATAAAAGCTGAATAAGGGCAAGAGACTGGCATACATTAACTATGACTCTTTAGTCACTATCAGGCCACCCCATCAGTTGGGGCCCTAGTCGGGGAGTCCTGAGATTCCCAAACAGACATGATGGGCCTAGACATTGAATAAATCCTCTCTCCATTGTTACCGGTCATCTCTATCAGGAACAACAAAACAGACCCCTTTGTGGGCCCCTCACAGCATCTTGCCCTCAACTTGGATCAACAATGGTAGAGAATGTTCCATCCTCTGAAGGGAGGATGGACAACATACTCTATCTTCCACCTGAGGAAGATGAGTCCTGATATTGGGGCAGCTTGGAATGTTCCTACTCATGACCACAGAATGTGAGCTCAGATCTACAGGGATGCAGAGGTCACACAGGCTTCTAAGCTGAATATGAGCCCCAGACCAAATCAAATTGATGGGGTTTACAGTCAACACTATTTATACCCCTTTCCCATATTTGGGAGCTACTCTCTTCCCTGATGCAGCTTTCTGTCCCTTTTCCAGCCATGACATCATCTCTCCAGACAATAAATTGGATCCACCTGCATAAAAGATTTCAGGCTCAGGGGCAAAAGGAAAAAAAGAAGAAAAAGGAAAAAAAAAAAACTAGTATAGTCATGGGCCCTTTGGAATATAACTAAAATATGCCTACTAGCTGTCTACAAAATGGAGATTCCCCCCCCCACCTCTTCATCTGCACTATTCCAGCCTTTAGTTTCATGATTGTTCAACAATTTGTTTGGCTTTGTATGTTAACTATCTTTTCAACCACCAGGTTCCAGATGCTAGCATGATGCCAACCAGACTCCCTGGACAGATAACCCCACCAATGTGTCCTGGAGCCCTGCTTCCCCAGAGCCCTACCCCACTAGGGAAAGAGAAAGACAAGCTGGGAGTATGGATCCACCTGTCAATGCCCATGTTCAGTGGGGAAGCAATTACAGAAGCCAGACCTTCCACCTTCTGCATCCCACAGTGACCTTGACTCCATACTCCCAGAGCGTTAAATAATAGGAAAGCTATCAGGGGAGGGGATGAAATACAGAGTTCTGGTGGTGGGAACTCTGTGCAGTTGTACCACTCTTATCCTATGGTCTTGCCAATGTTTCATATATATGGACTGGAATTGAGTTAATGAGCTGGCTTTTGTGTCTATGTTACTCCATTGTTTGCAGAAGACTTTTTCACTTCTTTTGTTCAGGTAGTGAGTGACACGCAGAGCAGGTGAGAAGGGTGGTTGCCATAGCCCTGCTCCTCACGTGCAAGGCTTCCCCTCTGTGTGATGATACTGTGTGGTAGCCAGAAGCTTGGACCAGGTCCTCCTGCCTGGCAACATGTAAGCTCTACCAAGTGAGTCAACCCAGGACTTCCAGACTGCCTGTTTTATTGTAGTTTTAATGTCATTGACTTGAGTATTTAAAAAACAATGGCAAAGAGTGGACGTAGAGGCATGGGCTGAGATGAGGGAGGTTGATACTACAAATATCCCAAATATCTGGCTGGAAAAAGTCTGAGGAAAGTGGTTAGGAAGACAACAAAAAAGATAAACTTTATATTTAACTAATTAATTAATTTCATTGAAGGGGGTTATGCTTCACAGCACAGTCATTGTCACATGAGTGTAGTTTCATTATGCGACAGGACCACACAATTCTCTTACACCCTGCCTCCTTTCCCAAAGTCCCTTGCTTTGAGGCACTATATCCTATCTGGACAGAAAATCAAACAAACAAAACATATATTTTTTAATTGAGAATCTAAAGACCCAGCCAAAATCTTCATCATGAGGGGGACTGGTAGTAATGCAGCGGGTTAAGCGCACAAGGTGTGAAGCCCAAGGATGGGCTTAAGGATCCAGATTCAAGTGTCAGGTCCCCTCCTGCAGGAGGGTTGCTTCACAAATGGTGAAGCAGGTCTGCAGGTGTCTCTCTTTCTCTCTTCCTCTCTGTCTTCCCCTGCTCTCTCGATTTCTCTCTCCTGTCCAATAAAGTGGAAAAAATGGCCGTTGGGAGCAGTGGATTCATACTGCCAGCACTATGTCCCAGCGATAACCCTGGAGACAAAAAGTAAAAAATAAAAAAAATATCTTCATCATGTGTGACAGTGAACAAAAATATTATCTGGTTAGCAAGAGAATACAGTGTAGTTGAGAAGTTTTTCCTGGATGAATGAATCGATACTTTTTTATCAATGTTTGTAGCAGACCTGAGACTTGATTTTTTAAAATCATTTTATTGGAAGGGGGTTTAATGGTTTACAGTACAGTTGCTGACACCTGTGCTAAATTTCTCATCTCATCTGGACAGGTGTCTACAAAACACTCTCAACCCCAACTTACATCCTATGACCCCAAAGCCCACACACTCAGTCTCCTGTCTGCTCCCTTTTCCCAGAGTCCTTTGCTGTAATGCAACCCACCAAACCCAGTCCGAGCTTCACTTTGTGTTTCCTTTCTCTGTTCTTCTTTCTTAAATTCTGCCTGCCAGTGAGATCATCCTGCATCTATCCTTCTCATTTTGGTTTATTTCACTGAACATGATTTATTCAAGCTCCATCCAAGATGAGATGAAGATGATTTCATCATTCTTCACAGCTGAGTAGTATTCCATTGTGTATATATATATATATATATATATATATATATATATATATATATATATATATATATATATATCACAACTTTCTCAGCCAGCCATCTATTTGTTGCTGGACACCTGGGTTGGGCTATCTTATATGACATATTTGATTCCCTAAAATATTTGCTCTCTGGAGCTAATTTTTAAATAAATTTGAGAAAAAGTTATAAAGAAATTTAAAAAAATACAGAAAACAATCCAGAGATATCCATAAAAGAATTAATCAGCTAGATAAAAATTATATTTAAAACAACTTAAACATCAAAAGTTGACTTAATAATTACTAGATAATTATATGAATAAGTGAGGAGAGGAATGAAGGTGATACGAAAAGTAAAATATTTTGACCTTTTACATCACAATAGTGTAGCAATCAGTGCATTTAGTTAGTATTTCAAGAGATAAGTGTGTGTTTGTGTTTACCATTTGAACATTAAATAAATGAAGAAAATAAATAATTGGAAAGAGAATTCTGGGGGCCTGGTTGAGCGCATATGTTACAATGCACAAAATCCTGGGTTTGAGCCCCCAGTTCCCACCTGAAGGGGGAAAGCTTTGCAAGTGGTGAAGCAGGGCTGTAGGTGTCTGTCTCTCGCCTTCTCTATCTCCCCCTCCCCTCTTGATTTCTCACTGTCTCTATTCAATAAATAAATATAACAAAACAAATTTAAAAATACAAGTGAATTTCCAAGGGGAAAACAGGAGACTGGTGAAGCAGCTGTATTTGTTTTAAATTTTTGCATATGACTGAACTTATAAAGCCATCTACATGTATTATCCTGCGAATATATAAAGCTGATTGAAATGTATAAAAGTGCACAGAACTCATCTTATAACCCTGGCTTATTAACATATATTTATGAAAAAAATCTAACAATGGAGTGAAAGCAGCATAAAAATCTCACCATGCAGCCAAGCATTTGTGTACAGCTTGGTGAAGAGGAACAAACAAGCATGAAATAAAAATTGGACCCTGAGTCTTTGATATGTTGACTCTCTCAAAAGCCTAGACCTGGGAGAACAGAAGCAACCGGTGGCACAGTTACATACAAATATATAGACAGTAGGAACTTCCCATTTCCTCTATAGAGCCTATATTTTCCCCAGACCTGGAACCTCTAGGGTGGGGCTCACTTTCCTACAACCTACTCTCAATTCATACCAAATAATATTGCATCCGCTGATCCCAACCTAATCAATGCAATGAGTACCACCCCAGGATGTTTCACTTCAGACTGTGTCCAGAGACGTCAGGTGTGGAATGTCAACCCTTCAGCTTCATAACTCCGGTGAGACCTTTCCTTTCACAGGATTCTCTAATTCCATTCCAGGCGGTTCACTTCCTAACAAAGTCCCAAAACCTAGATATAGACCAGGTCCCATGAGATAGAGCATATGTTCACACATAGCTATAAACTAGGACAAAATATATACCTGAAAGCAAAAGTACACAAGTCAGTATAAATTTACTAATGAAATAGTATCTAGTTAGACTTAGCTACCCTCCTCACCTACTTCCTATTACACTTCCCTCACTCCAAAGCTAACCTTATCAAAGCAAGGACTGCATTAGCTAAATAAGGGCAAGAGACTGGCATACTTTAATGATGACTCTTTAGTCACTATCAGGCCACCCCATCAGCTGGGGCCCTAGCTGGGGAGTCCTGAGATTCCCAAACAGACATTATGGGCCTAGACCTCAAATAAATCCCTCTCTCCATTGTTACACCTGAGGAAGATGGGTCCTGATATTGGGGCAGCTTGGAATGTTCCTACTCATGACCACAGAATGTGAGCTCAGATCTACAGGGATGCAGAGGTCACACAGGATCTTAGCTGAATACAGGCCCCAGAGCAAAGCAAATCAATGGGGTTTACAATCAACAATATTTATACACTTTTCCCATATTAGGGAGCTACTCTGTTCCCTGATCCAGCTTTCCTTTTTTCCTTCTTCCAGCTTTCCTGGTTCTTTTACCAGCAATGACATTATCTCCCCCAGACAATAAATTGGATCCACCTGCATAGCAGATGTCAGGCTCATGAAAAACAAACAAATAAACAAAAACTAGTATAGTCACGAGCCCCTTGCAATATAATTAAAATATGCCTACTAACTATCTACAAAACGGAGACCCCCAAATCTTCATCTGTAATATTCCACTCTTTAGGTTCATGATTAGTCAAAAATTTGTTTGGCTCTATTTGCTAACTCTTCTTTCAGACTCCAGATGCTACCATGATGCCAACCTGACTTCCCTGGGCAGACGACCCCACCAATGTGTCCTGGAGCCCCATTTCCCCGCACCACTAGGGACAGACAAACAGGCTGGGAGTATGGCAAAAACCCTGCCAAAACCATTTTCAGCGGGGAAGCAATCACAGAAGCCAGACCTTCCACCTTCTGCATCCCATAATGACGCTGGGTCCATACTCCCAGAGGGATAAAGAATAGGGAAGCTATGAGGAAAGGGGATGGGTTATGGAGTTCTGGAGGTGGAAATTGTGTGGTGTTGTACCCCTGTTATCCTATGGTTTTTGTCAGTGTTCCTTTTTATAAATAATAATTAAAAAATAGTGCTCTGGTATATCAATAATAATAATACAAAAGAAAAAAGGTTTAAACATTCCCAAATAAATTAACAGTCTTTAAAATTGTAACTGAAATTATTAAATGACTTAGTTTTAAGAGTGAATACATAAGGGAGTCGAGTGGCGCTTCTGGTTGAACACACATGTTACAGAGCATAAGAACCTGGGTTTGAGTACGAAGTCCCCACCTGTAGGGGGAAGCTTTGTGATTGGTGATACAGAACTGCAGGTGTCTCTCTGTCTCTCTCCCTCTTTAGCATCCCTTTCCCTCTTGATTTTCAGGCTGTATCTAGTAAATAAAAAATGATAATAGAAAAGATTTTTAAATGAATGCATATATGCAATAATATGTGATAGAACTAAACCAATATTTATAGGAAAACCTATCACCCAAAGTTCGTGAATTAGAAATCAAAAATAATCGCTGTGATTTAAAGTTTAAAAACAATGTAGGAAATAATTAAAACTTCAGAACTTAATAGAATAGAAAACAAAACAAGACATAAAGATGACCATGCAATAAGGAATTCGTTCCCTGGGATACTACTAATGAAGTTGGAAAAACTGATAAAAAATGTGAGTGAAGGTGTCAATTAGCAGTAACAGGAATGCAGCCCCAGACATAGCTAGGTAGGCAAAGCACATGTGTTACCATGTGTGGGACTCTGGATTCCATACCCTAAACCACACAGTTGCACCATGGCCCTGTGGCCAGAAGCAAGTGAACTCGAGAGTGGTGAAGGAGTGTTGACGCCGCACCCACCTCCATTCCCCACTGCCCTACTTTAAACAATACAGAATTAAAAAATAATTGCGGGTGGGGAGGTTTGGGCGGTAGCGCAGCGGGTTAAGCGCACGTGGCGCAAAGTACAAAGACCTGCTTAAGAATCCCTGTTCGAGCCCCAGGCTCCCCACCTGCAGGGGAATCGCTTCACAGGCAGGCGGTGAAGCAGGTCTGCAGGTGTCTCTCTTTCTCTCCCCCTCTCTGTCTTCCCCTCCTCTCTCCATTTCTCTCTGTCCTATCCAACAACAACATCAACAACAACAGCAACAAGGGCAACAAAAGGGGAAATAAATAATAAATATATATATATTGGGGGGCCGGGTGGTGGTGCACCTAGTTGAGTGCACATGTTACAATGAGCAAAGACCTTGATTCCAGCCCCTGGCTCCCACCTGCAGGGGGAACGCTTCACAAGCGGTGAAACAGGGCTGCAGGTGTTCCTCTGTTTCTCTCCCTCTCTGTCTCTCACTCTCCTCACAATTTCCGGCTGACTCTATCCAATAAATAAATAAAGATAATAAGAAGAAGAACTTTTAAAAAATTGTGCCAAGAGTCTAGCTCAGCTATACCCAGAGTTCATTTGTCACTAATGCATACAAACCAACCAACAAAACAGGAAGAAGACTGTAATATATATGCATATATATATATTAATTTTATTTATAAAAAGGAAACACTGACTAAAACCATAGGATAAGAGGGGTACAACTCCACACAGTTCCCACCTGCAGAACTCCGTATCCCCTCCCCTGCCCTGACAGCTTTCCTAGTCTTTATCTGGGAGTATAGGACACAGGGTCTTTATGGGGTGCAGAAGGTGGAAGGTCTGGCTTCCATAATTGCTTCCCCGGAAGCAATTATGAGCTTAGGTTTAAATTTTCTTTTTTTTTTTTCTTTTTTATTTAAGAAAGGATTAATTAACAAAACCATAGGGTAGGAGGGGTACAATTCCACACAATTCCCACCACCCAATCTCCATATCCTACCCTCTCCCCTGATAGCTTTCCCATTCTCTACCCCTCTGGGAGCATGGACCCAGGGTCATTTGGGTTGCAGAAGGTGGAAGGTCTGGCTTCTGTAATTACTTCCCCGCTGAACATGGGTGTTGACTGGTCGGTCCATACTCCCAGTCTGCCTCTCTCTTTCCCTAGTAAGGTGTGTCTCTGGGGAAGCAGAGCTCCAGGACACATTGGTGGGGTCTTCAGTCCAGGGAAGCCTGGCCGGCATCCTGATGACATCTGGAACCTGGTGACTGAAAAGAGAGTTAACATACGAAGCCAAACAAATTGTTGAGCAATCATGTACCCAAAGCTTGGAATAGTGGAGAGGAAGTGTTAGGGGGGTACTCACTGCAAACTCTAGTGTACTTCTGCTTTCAGGTATATATTTTGCAGTAGTTTACAGATACGTGTGAACATATGCTCTGTCTCACAGAAACTGGTGTATATCTAGGTTTTGGTACTTTGTTAGGAAGTGAACCACCTGGGATGAAATTAGAGAATACTATGAAAGGAAAGGTCTCACCGGAGTAATGAAGCTGAAGGGTTGTCATTCCACACGTGAAGTCTCTGAACACAGTCTGAAGTGAAGCATGTTGAGGTGGCAATCGTTGTGTTGGTTAGGTTGTGATCGGCAGATGCAATATTATTTGATATGGATTGGGAGAGGCATATGGAAAAGTGGGCAAACTTAGCAAACTATAAATCACAAAAATTAAATTAAAATGTGTGGACAGGATTAGTCTTATCAGTAGAGATGACGGACCAGTTAACCATTAGGTAAATTCTGGATTAATACCTGACAATATCAATGTCAGCCACACTTATTCACTGGAATTCTACACCAAGGAATGGCTCCTCCCCTCCCCATTTATTTATCTAGAGATCCAATCAATTCTCTATTCCTATTAGCTTACTTGCATTCTTGCTTTATTGAACGGTCTATATTTTCATACTACAACTGTTTATAACAATGAACTCTTCTATACTTGATCATTGGGATTCACTTCTAAATAAAGTCAAGCCTGACAATATATTTTATACACTTGTCATGCAAATTCCACTTCATATTTTAAAAAGTTACTATTTTTATTTAGGAACCTGATAAGTTAGTTATCATTCCTGCAAGCAGATTTCCACAGTTGTAAGAGACCGGTGTTTTTGTTGGTGCCAGCACATAGGAGTTGTTTAACTTTGAGGAAATTACTCTTCTAAATATATTTATTTTCAGTAGGTAATTCTCTAAGATTTCTGTCCATATCATTTTAGATGAATTCAATGAGGGTATTTAGCCAAGGCTGGAGTGAAGGTCCATCACTCATAAATACTAGTATTGAGTCTGAGGATTAGTAACTAGCATCCCCTCCTCTGGGCTCTCAGGCCCACTAAGCGATTTGTATTCAGTGCAGTTATATTTTATTTCTTTCTCTGTCTGCCATTCCCATGGTATTAACATGTAATATCTCCGTTTAAAAAATATTGTATTTATTTATTATTGGTTAGAGACAGAGAGGAATTGAGAGGGGAGGGGGGAATAGAGAGGGAGAGAGACAGAGAGATGCCTGCAGCCCTGCTTCACTGCTTGTAAGGCTTTCCCGCTGCAGGCAGGGACCAGGAGCTTGAACCTAGCACCTTGAACACTGTAATGTGCGCACTTAGCCTGGCCCCCAAAACCTCCACTTTTTAAAAAGGCTCAAGCTTGTCAGAATCTAACAAAGGACATTCATTACTTATTCAATGTTATCACTGAAAGAAGCCAATGTCAGTTAAATGTGTCTCTATGTGAATAAAAACAATCACTCCCTCAATTCATCATTCTCTCCATCTCGTCTTCAATTTATGCCGCCCTAGCCGGTAAATGCTACATTGTTGAGCTTTAGCTTTTATTTTTAGCCTTTTCTTTGTGTCCACCCAGCTAAGAAAGTCTAGTCGCCTGCTGTGCTAAGACTGGAAACAGGGCTCAGCTGCAGCTGCTTCAAATAGACCCCGAATGACTGCAGCTCCCTCCGGGATTGGCTGCTGGTGGTGGCTGGGTGTGTGAGGGGTGTTAATCATGGATTACACTCATTAGTGCAGGGGAAGCTTTTTATTATTGGCATCGTCCACCTTTCTGGGGAATAGCTATCATTCAGGGATACACTAATTAGATTTCACTGGAAAGGAGTAGAATCAAAAAAGATTTTCCAACACTGACACCACACCCTCTGCATCTGGCTCTCTGCATTATTTCCACAGGCTGTATTTTTTTTTCTGTGTTATTTGCATAATCTCCCCAGGGCAACAGATTCTGTTGCGTCTGGGTTCTTTCAGTAATACATTGCATACAATTACTTTATAAAGTGGGCAAAAAAAAAAAAAAAAAAGGCAAGTCTGTGCTTCGTTGTTCACAAATTAAAATGCGATGCAAGTAATTTCTGCTGATGTCACCGTACAAGCCAGAAGAGCAGCCCCTAACAGTCACAGTATATTTGCAAGCAGAGTTTACACCTTTCTCCTATCTATGGAGCAGTTGTTCCACCTGGTGAAGTGGGATTCCCTGTCCTCAGGATCCTTTAGGCCCAGTTCTTATGCACTCTTTATTACTGACTTCTTGGATTTTTTTTTTTTTAATTTAAGGAAATGTCTAGCCCACTCTCTTTCGAAGTTATCATTCCAGCCCGTTTTAAATGTATGCCTGCTGTGGAAGCCTTGGTTGACTAGCTGTACAGGCAACTCTTCATGTGCTAATGACAATGCCTGATGTGCTTATGGTTGCTCATTGCCGGTACACTTGCACCTGTTCAGATCTTTAGACAGTAAGTTCAAGATAGTAGTGTTAAGGAACTCTATTAATAATCAAGAAGACTGAAGCCAAGATGGGTGGAGGAAGAAAGGGGCCTTTTATTTACATGCAGGCCAGGAGCTCAGATCTTCCTGATAACTCTGGCCCCAAGCAAAGGGACGGTATAAGCTTATACACAGGGGGTGCAGGCTGGAGAGCAAAAAGCGTCATCACAGCAGCAGAGGCTGCACGGTTAACGGGTGGGACTTGTCCCCGTTTCTAAGGGTCTGGCTGCCTTAGTTACTGTTCTCTTTCCTGCAGAGCTGGGTCTGGGAAAGCTTAGCCTCAGGATAAGATACACCACTGTGGGCAGGAGGGGGGTGATTCAGGAGGGCAGAAGCTAGCCAGGGTTACAGAAGCCGCCTTCCCAATAAAAGTTCAGTCTGTCTTTCACCATCTCTGCTCGTTATCACCTGCTCACACACTGAAGGCCAGCCTGCACTAAGCACCTGCACTATCTCAGTTATTTGCTCTGTGTTGAGGCCTTCTTACGCACACACCGCAATCATACCACAAGCACATTTCCTGAATTTTGGGAAATTCTCTATCAGTAGGTCTCCAAATATTTTTCTGAGCTTTGTGTTACTTTTCTATTTTCTGCCTAATGAGTTACTACCTACTTCACAGCTTGACACAAAACACAATCGTTTTGTCAGTTTCTGTGACTCAGGAGCCTGGCATGGTGTCACTTCTGCTGAGTATTTCATGATGGCACCCTCTTAGCAGTTCATCCAGTTTCCTGTACTTGTCTCTTACCAAACTGAACTCCATAATGTAGTAGTCCCAGGGATTTATTTTCCTTTTTTTTGTTGTTGTTGTTGTTGTTAGGATTATTTATTTATTTTGTCTCCAGGGTTATCACTGGGGCTCAGTGCCTGCACCACAAATCCACTATTCCTGACAGTCATCTTTTTTTCCATTGTTGCTGTTGTTGGTATTATTGTTGTTGGGTAGGACAGAGAGAAACTGAGAGAGGAGAGGAAGAAAGAGCAGGAGAGAGACAGAAAGGCATCTGCAGATGTGCTTCACCACTTGTGAAGTGACCACCCTGTAGGTGGGGAGCCAGGGGCTTGAACCGGGATCCTTGCACAGGACCTTGCCATCTGCACTATGTGCTTAACCAAGATTATTTTAAAATTATTTATACGGTATTGAGAGAGAGAGAGAGAGACCCAGAATACCAACCCTGTTCATGTGGTCCTGGGACCAAGCTAAGCACCACACACAGGTGAGTGATATACTCTATCTACCTGATTCACCTCTCTGGCTGCTAGATTCAGAAAGATCTCCTGTGATGCTTCCTAGTCAGAAATGGGAATAAAAGTCCATTCAGTTAACTATGTTGGGAACAGCTGAGAGAACAATAACTTCTATTTTTTAATAATCTCTTTCAGGATCTATGCCTAGCATTTTGTATACATAATATCTTTCTTTTTGTGTGAATCTAAGTGTGTGTGACACTAAGTGCACTTAACTGGGTGTGTCACCATCCAGCCCCCTCTTTCTTTCCTTTCCTTTCCTTTCCTTTCTTTCTTTTTTTTTTTTTAAGATAGAGAAACTAAAGACCAAAAATGTTTCATTACTTGTCTAAGTATAAACTAGAAATTAAAGTCTAGATTCAAGTCCAAGACTCTTTGAAAACAAGCCTTTGCTGGGGTATCTCTTATCTGGAATTATAACTTTCTGTTATCTTTATCTATCATTTTTTTCATATTGATGAATAGGAGCTATTCCTTTCCTTTCCATCACCATTCTTCAAACTCTCATATATGCAATCAGATGAACTCCTTCTAAATTTAGCATATTAGAAGTGGATGCTTGCTTGTATATCTGCTGTATTTCACACTTGCAAATGACATTAATCATTGGACACTAATATAAAAATATTTGGGGGTCGGACGGCAGTGCACCTGGTTAAGCACACTTGGCGTAAAGTGCAAGGGACCAGCTTAAGTATCCCTGTTGGAGTCCCTAGCTGCCTACCTGCAGGGGGGTCACTTCACAAGTGGTGAAGCAGGTCTGCAGGTGTCTATCTTTCTCTTCCCCTCCTCTCTCCATTTCTTTCTGTCCTATCCAACAATGATAGCAATGACAACAACAACAATGATAAACAACAAGGGCAACAAAAGGGGAAAAAAATAGCCTCCAGGAGCAGTGAATTCATAGTACAGGAATCAAGGCCCAGCAATAACCCTGGAGGCAAAAAAAATTTTTTTTAATCTTTCAGTTTATCATCACAACTTTATGCATAACTTGATTTCAACACTCAGCGCCTGGAGGCTGCTTCTATTTTGCCATTGCTATGCAAGTCTGTGTCATTCGCGTATCCCCACAGATTTGTCTCTCCCTATGCACGCACACACTCCCTGCGTCTCATAACTAGCAGTCTTAGCTCTACTCTGGTTCTGATGCGGTGCCAGCTGTTATAGAAATCACCTCATCGAGTTTCCCAAGTCTTTTCCAAATAATTATGAGTCAGACTCACTGGATTGAAGAAACTGAGATTCAGAAAAGTTCACTAAGTGAGTAAAAGTTGTAGCGTTCGTATTAGACATACATTTTAAGCTTATTTCCCCGCTTTCAAATATACCTTGTCATTTTCACAAATAGCGTACATGAGTGACCTGGAAGTCAGAGACCATACTTCCTATTGCCTTAGCATTTTTTCCCCCTAGTGCTTAGAATAGCGTTTTATAAGAATATACAGCCAAGAAATATTTATTGACTGAATGAATTCTAGAGGCTGGAATTTCAAGAAATGAATCTTGAGAAGACTTCAGGACACTTATTTATCATTAACTTTCAGAACATATGTCTTGAAAAAAATGTTGGCAAAAGCATTCCAACAATGCTCATATATTTTGAGTTAGCAAAAATGAATTATCAGCGTTATCTTCAGGAAAGATAATTAAAGTTGCATTTGGAAATTTTTCATTTTCACAAATATCTTCAGTCAAGAAGTGGCTTTCATTCATCACGTCACACCTGCTCTATGAACAATATTTTCACTGGAAAGAACAGTCACTTTAGGGGGCCAGGCAGTGGTGCACCTGGTTAAGCGCACACTACAGTGCACAGGGACCCAGGTTCAAGGCTCCAGTCCCCACCTGCAGGGAGAAAGTTTCATGAGTGGTGAAGCAGGGCTGCCGGTGTCTCTCTGTTTCTTTCCCTCTCTATCTCCCTCTCCCCTCCCAATTTCTCTCTGTCTCTGTTCAAGTAAAAAAAGAGAATGATCACTTTAAACTTGGGGGAGACTTTAAACTTTAGTATAAATAAGCATGACTAGAAAAACTCAGCCAGCAGTTACAGAAGCCAGAACTCCTGCCTTCTGCTCCCCATAAACAACCTTGATCCAGACTCCCAGCGGGGGAGAAATGACAGGATGAAGATAAGAGGACTCTGCACTCCAGCTCCAGCAGCACCCGGAGAGAGAGAAGGAAAAGGAGAGGGACATATGGAGGTAGCTATGATGTCAGGAGTGGCTTGGAGGGGCAGAGGGGATTGGATCAGGAAGAAAAAGGGAGCAATTATGTATAAATGTAGACAGATAATTGTAGAGATGGTGGTTGGACCATGTCTACAATCTTGGGGGATCTGTGGTGGCTTACAGTGGGGAGACTGAAGATTCAGAACTCTGGAGGTGGGAATGGTGTGGTGTTGTATGCTTTACATTGGTTTGGTCTAGCCCTCCCCCTGCCAGGAAAATTGGTTTAGTCCTGCTAGTTGCACGGGCCCACTTGTCCCCGCCCCAAGGAACCCCGACAGAGTTCCAGAGTTCGAGAGTTCGAGAGTTCTTGGCGCCGCCATGTGATAAGGATGCAGGAGAGTTCTGTTTGGTGATTAGTTTGATTTAGTTTATGAATCGTTGATCCTAAATAAAGAAATACAGCTTCCCGGCCCAGCCGTATGTCTCTGGTCGTCTCTGTCACCCGCCCGTGAAGCTAGCCCGGCCAGCTGGAGCCTCCGAAAATAAACAACAGTGTGGAACTATATGTACCCCTGCTGACATGTAATTTTTTCAATCAGTATAAAATACAATAAAAAGCTAAATCAACCAAGCACAAGAAAGGAAGAAAAGAAAAGAGAATCTCAGCCAAGGACAACAGGCCATAGTTCACCTAGTTAAGTATGATCCAGAATGTGAACTTTTGAGCTTGACTTTTGTATTTAGCGTAATTCCCTGGAGATATAGCTGCATTAAAAAAATATGTATTTATTTATTGGATAGAGACATCCAGAAATTGAGAGGAGAGAGGGCGATAGAGATGGAGAGAGACAGAGGGACATCTGCAGCCCTGCTTCATCATTTGCAAAGCTTTCCCCCTGCAGGTGGGGACTGGGGGCTTGAACCTGGGTCCTTGCTCATAGTAACATGTGAGCTCAACCAGGTGCACCACCACCTGGTCCTGCTATCAGGAAGTTTATTGAAGTTCACTTTTTTTTTTTTTTAATGCTAGCAATTTGCATGTCCTCAGTTTGTTTATTCACCTGTTAAGCAATGTTGCTGTATTTCCATTTGGGGTTCTGTTACCAGAGCAGGTACAATACACAGTTGTGAACAGAGTTTTATGTAAATATAAGTTCTCATTTATTGGGAGTTGATGCCAAGGAACACAACGGCCAGGTTTTATGTCAGCAGATGTTTAATTTTCAGTAACAAGTACAATTTAGGTAGACAGCTGCTCCAGTCTATCTGTACACAGATGAGATATTAACCATCCACCTTTTCTTCCTCTCTCCTTCTTTATTTCTCTCTTCCTTTCTTTTTAATATATTTTTATTATCTTTATTTATTTATTTATTTTTTAACCAGAGCACTGCTCAGCTCTGGCTTATGGTGGTGCGGGGGATTGAACCTGGGACTTTGGTGCCTCAGGCATGAGAGTCTGTTTGCATAGCCATGATGCTATCTCCCCTCCACCATCTTTATTTATTTTATAGAGATACCCAGAAATCGAAAGGGAAAGGAGAAATAGAGAAGGAGAAACAGAGATACCTGCAGCTCTGCTACACCACTTGCAAAGCTTCCCCCCTGCAGGTAGGGACTGGGGGCTTGAACCTGGATCCTTGTGCACTGTAACATGTGAGCTTAACCAGGTGCACCACCACCTGGCCCCATAATCTTATATTCTTATAATCTTGTAAACCTTTATTAAGTCACTAATAAAATATTTTAACAAATTTTAAAAAGACATTCATTGCTCTTGCAAACTCTTATAGTCCCAAACCTTTCTTAATCTTGAGTTATTATTGTAAAAATCTATAATTTTAACTTTGTCTTGAGGCTTATCTTCTTAGGTAGATGTTTCTCACTGGCAGAGATTTCAGTCTTTAGGAAGAAAAATAGCCACAGTGAGTACTAGTCTGACCCAACCATTCTTTCTTTAACCCCTTCCTTTTCCAAATAGGCCACATACCTATCCTTTCATACTTTTAAATATATCTCTAGACCAAAGAGAGAGATGGAGAGAAAGAACCAGATCATCACTCTGGCACATGGACTATTAGAGTTGAACTCAGGTCACCTACTGCAGCAGCCTTTGTTGCAAAGACACCCCCTCCCCCCCCGCCCACTTTACGACAACACGAATCCTAACGCCAAGTCAACACCATGTTGTTGGAAGCCTTGTCTATACTACCACTCCAGAAGTCATGGTTCTCTGAGCTTCTATTTCCAGTGTAACATGTAGTAGAAATATAATTTTATTAAAAGGATATAAACTGTCTCTATCATATAGTATAGTGCCGGGCTAGCATTGCAGGCGTTTCTTCCCGGGCACGTGCTCTCTGGGTTGGAGAGAACTCGACCGGAGCCAACCTGGGATGCTGCTCACTCAGCAACGCGGGAGAGAGACCAGGAACTCGTGGCGGAGTGGGAACGCAATGCAATGCCTTTATTGACCAGAGGCAACACTTTTTATATCTTAGAAACCGGAAGTGGTAAGTGGGAAAAGGAAATGGCTAGGAGGGAGGTGGAGAAAAGAGCCCAAATATAGAAAGCTTCCATAGCAGCTGTTGCGAAGGTTCTAACCAGTGGGATTAACCAATACTCTGCAGGCAGGCCGGGTCTCAGGCAAAACAATGATTATGTAAATAGACCACAGCATCAGAGCAGGGGGGCTGTCCGACATCTCCCCCTTTCTTTTTTTCTAATGGCCATACGGGGTGCTTTGTGAGGCAGGGAGTCTGCTAGGAGGAGGCACACCTTTGGGGTTACTACTCTCCCTCCTTTCTCAACCTCTTGGTAGAGAGAGAGACTAACAGAATTGACACATTCCTCAGGTTGAAGCCCTGTCAAGCTCAACCACATCCTCACAATTTCCCGACATCTCTCTCTTTCTTAATGGCCATATATAAATGGGTCAATGTCTGTAAAAGACTCCATTTCTGTCAGGGGAATATCAGTGTAGGGGTGAACAGAAACCTGTTGGGAAGAAACCTGAATGATATCGTGTAGGCATTTTCAAAAAGAACTAGCATAAGACAGGGAGGACACCTAGGAGAGCAGCAAGAGCCAGTATGATGTCAAGGGGAGGCCTTGTGAGTGAAAAGGGGCGTTTCCTTCCTCAAAGGGCGTTTCCTGCCTCTGGGGGCGTTTCTTGCCTCAAAGGGCATTGCCTGCCTCTGGGTGTGTTTCCTGCCTCAAAGGGCATTTCGTGTGTGGTGATTAGATTAGATTAGTTTTTTGAATCCTTGGCTCATGAATAAAAAAATACAGCTTCTCTGCTTAGCCTTGTGTCCCTGGTCGTCTGTCTACCGCCACGAAGCTAGCCTGGCATACTGGCGCTGTGAATGTTAAACAACAGGGCCACATTATCTACAAGGGAGTTTGAATTCAATAATCTGTATTTCCAATGATGTGTACTAATTACCTGTGTAAGTTATCATATTATTATTACTGTTTTAGTAAGTAATATATCTAACAGGCAGCCTATGTGTCTTCAGGCAGATAAAATACAATTATTTATGCTAACACGTCAATTATTGACACTCAGTAGTTTTCTCTTAATGTATTAACTGACTCCAGATAGACCAGTGATTATTTCAGATATTCTAATCAGGGGTCGTTTTATTCAGCCATCCATACAGATCATAAACAAGTGGAATGAATTCCCCAGAGAGGTGATAAAAAGACAACGATTTTCTTTTCACTATAGCTTGGAGAATTTACCTCACAATCAAGGAGTAATTAGAGAATAAATTCAGAGTGAGGACACACAGTAGCAGGTGTGAGCACACATGGGGGGGCACTTCTTTGCAAGGATGGAATGGAAATGGACATATTCATTACTAATCACGCATGGAAAATACACTAGCTAGCATGATTTCCTTTCAGAAGTGAGCAAAGGAAAAAAGAGAAAATTAGTTGCATCTCTGAGAGAACAAACTGGAATGTAATCATCTCATTTACATGTTAAGATCCCCAGAGGGAGGGAGATGAAACCATCAAAGAACAGTTCTCATTATTTATTAGTTTGCTACAGAGATTTATCCCCTCAAGATCAAATCAACAAATGTTATTATTATTGTTATTATTGATGACATTTCTTGATAATGAGAGCTCTCCTCCAACTTCTGACCTATGACCCAGTGAGCAGAGTAAGGAATAGAGGTGACAAGTAGCAGTGGGAGAGACATTAGATTAACTGATCCAATAACAACTAGCTGCTTTGAACTAGGCACTTAGAATCCTGTTTCAATTGTCAAAACATGCTAAGAGGGAAGAGGTATGACCTTTAATACAAGCCAATGACATACAGATATATCTCCCCACCAAGTTGGTGTTATAAGCACATGCAACAAATTTAGTGTGGCTGTAAGACTGGAATTCATTTTCCCCTTGTCAACTATTGCTATAAAACATCTAGAAATGTAACCTCATAACTGACAATGATTCTTATTACTTTAGTTGAAATACTGAGAGGTCCTTCAGTTCACATTAGGAGCTTAGAAAGACAACATTTTAATTATTAGGAAAGCAGTCCAACAGCAAATTAAACATTAAAAGGCCCAGGGTTTCTTTCTAAGCTCACAGTTCTGCTTCTAGATATCCATTACCACTTGCTCCTTAGAGAAGCCTTTAGTGTCAGGAAGTCATTCTACTGATCCTCATGGAGAAATAAAGTCTTGAACTCATGAGCAAGTTGAAATAAGGGAGAAAGGTCCCAGCATATTAAAGTTAGTGTCAGCCACCTTAGATAGATAATCAATAACTGTCCACTTACACTGTTTAGTCATCTGTAGCGCTCAGAAAGAAGCCTCATGCATACTTCAGTTCCTTTCTTTCTTTCTTTTTTAATATGGAACGCTTGACGAATTTGTGTGTCATCCTTACACAGGGCCATGCTAATCTTCTCTGTAGCATTCCCATTTTAGTCTATGTGCGGCTGAAGCAAGCACCATACTTTAGTTTCTTTACCAGGAAGGAACTACAGGGGATATTTATTAGGTTATCTCAGAAAATGCCTTGGAGATTTTTCCTTGAGAATAGTCATAAGACTCGTGCACTTAACATTTGTTCCTCAGTTGTGCAAACCTGGACTTATCTGGAGAAGCTGTAACAGAGAATAATCAAGGGGCTGGCAAATAGCTCAGCCAGCAGGGCCCCAACCCCTGCTTTGCCATCATACAAGCCAGGCGGGAGCCTAGCCCCCAACACACTGGGGGAAAGCTCTGGTGCACTGGTGTGTTTTTCCCCTCTCCCTCTGTTCCTAACTCTATTTTTATTTGGAAAACAAAACAAAACAAAAAGCCCGAGCACTGAAACCCCAGTAAAAATAAGAATACTTGTAAAACAATAATAATTTGGAAAGACAATGTTCAAGGGCATGGACTTTTCAATATATTCTGAAATTGTAGTGACTAAGTAATGCTTAACAAAACTGTAAGGCAACAGGGTTAAAATTGCACTCAGTGCAGAAGAATGAAACTGAACCACTGTATTTCACCAAATACAAAAGTAAATTCCAAGTGGATCAAGGACTTGGATGTTAGACCACAAACTATCAGATACTTAGAAGAAAATATTGGCAGAACTCTTTTCTGCATAAATTTTAAAGACATCTTCAATGAAATGAATCCAATTACAAAGAAGACTAAGGCAAGTATAAACCTTTGGGACTAAATCAAATTAAAAAGCTTCTGCACAGCAAAAGAAACCATTACCCAAACCAAGAGACCCCTCACAGAATGGGAGAAGATCTTTACATGCCATACATCAGACAAGAGTTTAATTACCAACATATATAAAGAGCTTGCCAAACTCAACAACAAGACAACAAATAACCCCATCCCAAAATGGGGGGAGGACTTGGACAGAATATTCACCACAGAAGAGATCCAAAAGGCCGAGAAACACAGGAAAAAATGCTCCAAGTCTCTGATTGTCAGAGAAATGCAAATAAAGACAACAATGAGATACCACTTCACTCCTGTGAGAATGTCATACATCAAAAAAGGTAACAGCAGCAAATGCTGGAGAGGGTGTGGGGTCAAAGGAACCCTCCCACACTGCTGGTGGGAATGTAAACTGGTCCAGCTTCTGTGGAGAACAGTCTGGAGAACTCTCAGAAGGCTAGAAATGGATCTACCCTATCATCCTGCAATTCCTCTCCTGGGGATATATCCTAAGGAACCCAACACATCCATCCAAAAAGATCTGTGTACACATATGTTCTTGGTAGCACAATTTGTAATAGCCAAAACCTGGAAGCAACCCAGGTGTCCAACAACAGATGAGTGGCTGAGCAAGTTGTGGTATATATACACAATGGAATACTACTCAGCTATAAAAAATGGTGACTTCACTGTTTTCAGCCGATCTTGGATGGACCTTGAAAAATTCATGTTAAGTGAAATAAGTCAGAAACAGAAGGATGAATATGGGATGATCTCACTCTCAGGCAGAAGTTGAAAAACAAGATCAGAAACAAACAAACAAACAAGTAGAACCTGAAATGGAATTGGCATTTCACACCAAAGTAAAAGACTCTGGGGTGGTGGTGGGTGGGTGGGGAGAATACAGGTCCAAGAAGG
Source organism: Erinaceus europaeus (assembly GCF_950295315.1). Lineage (NCBI taxonomy): Eukaryota > Metazoa > Chordata > Mammalia > Eulipotyphla > Erinaceidae > Erinaceus > Erinaceus europaeus. Next base: position 69,185 of record NW_026647340.1, on the reverse strand, counting down.
ATGACAGAGGACCTAGTGGGGGTTATATTGTTAAATGGGAAACTGGGGAATGTTATGCATGTACAAACTATTGTATTTACTGTTGAATGTAAAACATTAATTCCCCAATAAAGAAATAAAAAAAAATGCACACAGTTCCCACCACCAGAGTTCCCTGTCCCATCCCCTCCATTGGAAGCTTCCCTATTCTCTATCCCTCTGGGAGCATGACCCAAGATCTTTATGGGGAGTAGAAGATGGGAGTTCTGGCTTCTGTAATTGCTGGACATGGGTGTTGGCAGGTGGATCCATACCCCAGCCTGTCTCTCTCTTTCCCTAGTGGGGCAGGGCTCTGGAGAGGTGGGGTTCCAGGACATAGTGGTGAGGTCGTCTGCATAGGGAAGTCAGGATGGTGTCATGGTAGCAACAGAGCAACTTTTATTTCTTTACTTTTTTTTTTTTCCTAAGCTCATAAATGAAGTCAAGAGCTACTTTAGTCAACAGTACAGACTCTTACAGTTGGGAAACATGTCTTGCCTGGTGTATGATTCACATTCAGGTGAGGCCCTTGCTGCATTGTAGGAAGCTTCAGTGCTGTAGTCTATTTCACTGTTTTTAGTTTTATTTATTTATTTGTTTATTTATTTATTTATTACCAGAGCGTTACTCCTTTCTGGTTTATGGCAGTGTGGGGGCTTAAATCTGGGACTTCAGTGTCTCAGGCATGAGAGTCTCTTTGCATAACTATTATGCTATCTACCCCCTCCTTTGTCTATGTCTTTCTATCTATCTAAAACAAAAGGGGGGTGGCAAAAACCCTGGCAATGGTGAGAAGGTCAACTTCTAAGAACAAAAAGTTGCAAAATAGCCTCATAAAAAAAAGTGGGTTTTTTTGTTTGTTTGTTTGTTTTTGTTTTTTTTAACCAGAGTATTGCTCAAATCTGGTTTATGGTGGTATGGGGTATTGAATCTGGGACTTCAGAGCCTCAGGCATGGAACCTATTTGCATAACCATTATGCTATCTACACCCCACCCCCTTCTTTTTTGTCTATGTCTCTTTGTCTCTAACAAAAGCAGAGGGGAAGCAGAACACAAGCCCCTGGGAATGGTGGGAAGGTCAGCCTCTAAGAATACAAGATAGAAGGAATTATGTTAAGTGAGCTAAGTCAGAAAGACAAAGACCAGTATGGGATGATCCCACTGATAAACAGAAGTTAAGAAAGAAGAACAGAAAGGGAAACTCAAAGCAGGATTTGACTGAGTTTGGAGTAGGGCACCAAAGTAAAAATCTCTGGGTTGAGGGCAAGGGCAGAAGTTGGAAGATCGGCTACACTGGTGGTGGCGGCAGCAGCGGGGTGGTGGAGGTGGAGTTGGGGGCTGGGGGTGGGATGGCACACAGTCTTTTGGTGGTGGGAATGGTGTTTAGGTACACTTCTACTAATTTGTAGTCATATAAATCACTATTTAATTAATATGAGAAGGGAAAAATTGATTGAATGTCTCAAACTTTCTAGTGCATAGACCACAGGCTGAGTCTTTGATATGCTGACTCTCTCAAAAGCCTAGACCAGGGAGAAGAGAAGCAACCAGTGGCACAGCTACACACAAATAATGCCAAAGGACATAAATTATGGTGATGTGTATGATACAGACAATCCTAACAAAGGGATTTTTCAAAGTTAACTCAATTGCCAAATAATATGATTATAGCAATAACTATCTTCTGCCTTCTTAAACCCTAAGACAGCAGGAACCCCCCACTTCCTCTATAGAGCCTATATTTCCCCTAGTCCTGGAAAATCTAGGGTTGGGCTCACTTTCCTGCATGCTTCTCTCACGTCATACCAAATGATATTGCATCTGCTGGTCCCAACCTAATCAATGCAAGGAGTACCATCTCAGCATGCTTCACTTCAGACTGTGTCCAGAGACTTCAGGTGTGGAATGACAACCCTTCAGCTTCATTACTCGGGTGAGACCTTTCCTTTCATGGTATTCTCTAATTCCATTCCAGGCAGTTTACTTCCTAACAAAATCCCAAAACCTAGATATAGACCAGGTCCCATGAGATAGAGCATAGGTTTACATGTATCCATAAACTAGGGGAAAATATATACCTGAAAGCAAAAGTACACAACAGTCTGCAATGAGTCAGTATCAAGTTCATAATGAAATAGTGTCTACTTAGACTTAGATACCCTCCTCACCTACTTCCTATTACACTTCCCTCACTCACTCCAAAGCTAACCTTATCAAAGCAAGGACTGCAAAAGCTGAATTAAGGCAAAAGACTGGCATACTTTAACAATGACTCTTTAGTCACTATCAGGACACCCCATCAGCTGGGGCACTAGTCGGGGAGTCCTGAGATTCCAAAACAGACATTATGGGCCTAGACCTCCAATAAATCCCTCTCCCCAATGTTACCATAAGTCATCTCTATCAGGAACAACAAAACAGACCCCTTTGTGGGCCCCCATAGGACCTTGCCCTCAACATGGATCAACAAAGGTAGAGAATGTTCCATCCTCCAATGGGAGGATGGACAACATACTCTATCTTCCACCTGAGGAAGATGGGTCCTGATATTGGGGCAGCTTGGAATGTTCATGACCACAGAATGTGAGCTCAGATCTAGAGGGATGCAGAGGTCACATAGGCTCCTAATCTGACTATGGGCTCCAGATCAAATCAAATTGATGGGGTTTACAGCCAACAATATTTATACCCCTTTCCCATATTATGGAGCTACTTTCTTCCCTGATGCAGCTTTCTGTCCCTTTTCCAGCTATGACATCATCTCCCCAGACAATAACTTGGATCCAGCTGCATATCAGATGTCAGGCTCAGGGACAAAACAAAAAACTAGTATAGTCACAGGCCCTTTGGAATATAACTAAAATATGTCTACTAGCTATCTACAAAATAGAGGACCCCCCCCCCCCAACTCTTTATCTGCACTATTCCAGCCTTTAGGTTCATGATTAGTCAACAACTTGTTTGGCTTTATATGTTAATTCTCTTTTCAGCCACCAGGTTCCAGATGCTAGCATGATGCCAACCAGACTTCCCTGGACACACAACCACACCAATGTGTCCTGGAGCTCCAATTCCCCAATAACCCACCCCATTAGGGAAAGAGACAGACAGGCTGGGAGTATGGATCGACCTGTCAATGCCCATGTTCAGCAGGGAAGCAATTACAGAAGCCAGACCTTCCACCTTCTGCATCCCATAATGACCCTGGGTCCATTCTCCCAGAGGGATAAAGAATAGGAAAGCTATCAGGGGAGGGGATGGGATATGGAGTTCTGGTGGTGGGAATTGTGTGGAGTTGTACCCCTCTTATCCTATGGTTTTTATAAATAAAATATAAGAAGAATACAGAGTTGCAAAATAACCTCAGAAAGATTTATTTTTAAACACAGAGGCCCTGAGTTTTTATTTAAAGCTCTGAGTATGTTTCCAAGCATCACTCCGGGAGACTGCACCTTTGCAGCCCTGCTCCTTACCTGCAAAAAGCCCATCCATTCTCTTTGGGACTCACCTTCAAAGCAAAGTCATAGACTTTGCAAGGACATCTGCTTTTTTATTTCCTAGTTACAGCTTGCTGTAGATTCAGTGTAGTATCCCTTGACTTGCTCATTCACCTGATTTATAAATCTTGACACCAAAGAATTATGGTTTCTTTAAAAAAAAAAAAAAAAGCAGAGTTCACCCTTAAAGCGTGAACAGATGGTCCTCTGAGCAAAACTGACATTGTGTAATGTGGGCTGTGGTGTGTTTTCAATGGAGCATATATATTTTTTAAGATTCAGTGATTTCTGTCTGTGTATAACGGCTTGGTTCATTCAGGCTGCTACAACCACTGACAGGATGACTTCGAAACAGACAAATATTTATATTTCTCACACTTCTGGAGAGTGCAAGCTGAAGGCTAACATGCATGGTTAGGTTTTGATGAGGGGCTCCTCATGGCTCACAGGACATAGCTTCTTGCTGCGTCCTCAGAGGAGGTTAAGGGGTCAAACCATCTTAATTTTGTTCTTTGAATATATTCAGTGAGGGATTACAGCTCTATGATGACGTCATCAGATGCATTTCTAAAGCAGAGACGGTTTCTAAAGGGTCAAATTCTAGTTCTTGAAAGAGATAAATACTTAGATTTAGTTAAGTCATTTCCTATTCAATCCAACCAAGTTATG
>NW_026647340.1:0-60000 GCF_950295315.1 Erinaceus europaeus | reverse complement strand
AACAAGGGCAACAAAATGGGAAAAATGGCCTCCAGGAGCAGTATTCATAGTGCAGGCACTGAGCCCTAGCGATAACCCTGGAGGCAAAAATAAATACATAAATAAATAAGTAAAATTTAAAAATAAAATCTCATTATTTCATATTTCCAAAAGCACAGCACATTTTGGCTACAGGAGACAGTGCTGGTCTAGTCCTTGATGGAGTTTTCATTCTGGGACACTGATATGTAATAGTTTACTTAAAAAAAAAAAAAGAAGAAGAAGCATTTAACTTGACATTTGCTTATACTCTGTAGATTTGCTTTTTAAGTATGAAAGCAGATGTTTAAATTTAGTTAACAATGGAATTTTTAAAAATTTCTTTGAGGTAAAAACTTTATTCTTTTGAAATACCAGCTAACAGAATTTTTAGAAAATTATCACCTTAGATGAGAACTTTAATTACTTAACTACATAATTATCAAGATTCTATTACCAGTCACACATCTGAAAATCTACATTATACTCTTAAAAGAAACTTTTGAAAATAATTGGTCAAATATATTGCATTCTAGCTGAAAAGGATTCTGAGTGTCATCTGAAAATTTTAGTGTAATAAATACTATTTTCAGGTACTTAGACTTTAACTGCTTAAAAGAGGCTTTTACTGTTATTTGTTCCTAATTCACTTCACATAGTTTTCATGAATATGTTTTTTTTCCCTAAGTGATAATGAATTTTGAGCATTGTTGCTTTCTTTCAGAATAACTCCTAATTTTAACACTGTGTAAATAATTACCAACCTGACTTCCCTGGACACATTGGTGGGATTGTGTGTCCAGGGAAGTCAGGTTGGCATCATGGTAGCATCTAGAACCTGGTGGCTGAAAAGAGAGTTAACATATAAAGCCAAACAAGTTGTTGACTAATCATGAACCTAAAGACTGGAGTAGTGCAGATGAAGAGTTGGGGAGGTCTCCATTTTGTAGATAGCTAGTAGGCATATTTTAGTTATATTCCAAAGGGCCCATGACTATACTAGTTTGTTTGTTTTTTTCCCTGACCCTGACATCTGATATGCAGGTGGATTCAAGTTATTGTCTGGGGAGATGATGCCATGGCTGGAAAAAGGACAGAAAGCTGGATCAGGGAAGAGAGTAGCTCCCAAATATGGGGAAGGTCTATAAATATTGTCAACTGTAAACCCCATCAATTTGATCTGATCTGGGGCCCATATTCAGCTTAGAAGCCTATGTGACCTCTGCATCCCTGTTGATCTGAGCTCACATTCTGTGGTCATGAGTAGGAACATTCCAAGCTGCCCCAATATCGACCCATCTTCCTCAGGTGTAGCATAGAGTATGTTGTCTATTCACCCTTCAGAGGATGGAACATTCTCTACTGTTGTTGATCCATGTTGAGGGCAAGGTCCTATGGGGGCCCACAAAGGGAAGGGGTCTGTTTTGTTATTCCTGATAGAAATGACCGGTAACAATGGAGAGAGGGACTTATTCGAGGTCTAGGCCCATCAAGTCTGTTTGGGAATCTCAGGACTCCCCGAATAGGGCCCCAGCTGATGGGGTGGCCTGACAGTGACTAAAGAGTCATCATTAAAGTATGCCAGTCTCTTGCCCTTATTCAGCTTTGCAGTCCTTGCTTTGATAAGGATAGATTGGGAGTGAATGAGGGAAGTATAACAGGAAATAGGTAAAGAAGTGTATCCAAGTCTAAATAGACACTATTTCATTATGAACTTCATACTGACTCACTGCAGACTATTGTGTAATTTTCCTTTCAGGTATATATTTTGCCCTAATTTATGGATACATGTGAACATAACTTGCTTGGCTTTATATGTTAACTCTCTTTTCAGCCACCAGGTTCTAGATGCTAGCATGATGACAACCAGACATCCCTGGACAGACAACACCACCAATGTGTCCTAGAGCTCTGATTCCCCAGAACCCCACCCCACTAGGGAAAGAGAGAGACAATTACAGAACCAATTACAGAAGCCAGACCTTCCACTTCCTGCATCCCACAATGACCTTAGGTCCATACTCCCAGAGGGATAAAGACTAGGAAAGCTATCGGGGGGAGGGGATGGGATACGGAGTACTGGTGGTGGGAATTATGTGGTTGTACCCCTCTTATCTTATGGTTTTGTGAGTGTTTCCTTTTTATAAATAAATTAAAATAAAAAATTACAAAACAGAAAACAACTTCTTAAAATCAAGAAGTTAGAGGGAAAGTGTGGTTCAAATCTGGGCCTAGAACTGGCAAAATATCTCATCTGGATAGTGTATTGCTTGGTCATGTTCACAACCCAATGTGAGCCTGACAACCACCACATTGACAGAAACTTTGGCACTTTAATCTCTCTCTCTGTGTGTCTCTCTGTCTCTCTCTCAATGAAGGCAGAGAGAGAAAATATGCTCATGTCTATACCTCGCCAGAGCACACATTTCAACAGTGTTCTGCTGACACACAATCAAGTCTTTCGTCTTCCTAAATGTATTTAAATAAATTACATAAAATTCTCTACAGTCAAAGTAGACTGACATTTACTTCACTTCCATTATTAAAAGGAACTAGTCTTACCCGACAATTTCAGTGTCACAATGGGATTAGACATGGGATGCACCGGCAACTGAAAACGATATTCCAGCAAGTTTTAGGTGTCATTTTTTTTACATTAAACCTGGCACTATCAGATTGCCAACATTGCTGCTTCACATCCCAACATTCTTCTTCTTCTAGCGTTTGCCCAACATCCCAACATGTTGGGGTCAGACAGATGCACAGAATGCTTTCTCTGTAATTCAAGACAAAGTCTTCGTAAGATAGTAAGTTGTATTTCTTGAGATCCTTGCAAGCCAATTGGAGTATTAAATATTCTATCATTTAGAGTTATCAAAAAAAAATAAGCAATTCAAGTTTACAGGAGAATCCCAGAGAGTTGTTGGAGTGTGAGAGTGAAAGAGAGAAAGAAAGTGGGAGAGTAGATCTCTTGTTTCAAAACCCTCATGTCAATAATACAGGTGCACTCCGATACGGAAATGCAAAAATTCAAAACTAAAATCCTTCAGACCCAGAAGCTGCAAGTTGTCATGTCATTAAAAGCAATTACAGAATCCAGACCTTCTACCTTCTGCACCCCATAATGACCCTGGGTCCATACTTCCAGAGGGATAGAGAACAGGGAAGCTATCAGGGGAGGGGATGGGATAGGTAGTTCTGGTGGTGGGAATTGTGTGGAGTTGTACCCCTCTTATCCTATGGTTTTTGTAAGTGTTTCCTTTTTATAAATAAATTATTTTAAAGTTTTATTACGTGTTCAAATACACACACACAGAGAGAGAGAACCTACAAGTTACTTCAAGAACACAAATAACTATTGATCTTAAAGTTGGCCCCTTAGTATCCTCCTCCACATTAGGAATAACAAGGGTAGAGATGTGTATTGTACTAAAAGATAATATATATTACTGGATAGAGACAGAGAGAAATTGAAAGGGGAGCAAGCGACAGAGAGGGAAACAGAGAGAGGAAAACAGAAACACCTGCAGCCCTGCTTCACCACTCGTGAAGCTTTCCCCCCGTAAGTGGGGACCAGGGCCTTGAACACAGGTCCTTGGGCACTGTAGTGTGTGCACTTAACCGGGTGCACCACTGCCTCGTGCACAAAAGATAGTTTTACAGACCCAAATGATTTGTTTGTTTTTAACCAGAGCCCTGCTCAGCTCTGACTTATGATGCTGCGGGTGGTTGAACCTGGAACTTTGGAACTTCAGGCATGAGAGTCTCCTTGCAGAACCATTATGCTATCTACCCCTGCCCTAGACCCAGATGTTTCTGAATATCACACAGGTTGGAAGCCATACCCAATGTGCTTTTCCAGTTACCTGACAACATTTTGGTCACAGCAGTGTGTCAGAGGTAGGGCACCGTTGTTTGTCTTCCTGCTACAGGAAAAAGCCAGATGTTGTCTGGTAACGTTTAAACGCTTGTGTTCATTTTCTGCTGTAGCTGAGAGCTGCTTCTAGGAGTATGTCATGGGAAAAGTTAAGGACAATGAAGATGAACTCCACTCTGCCTACATCCACAGCAGGGAAGCTCTAAACTCAGTGTGGTTTGCTGCAGTTACTAAAACTTTTTGTGTTTGCAACTGAGCTTTTATACAGTCACTGCAAGTAAAGAAGTGTCATTAGATGAGTTTATGTGTCATAGCAATGTAATACATTGAGTCTAATTGGGGTAGCTGGCATAAGGATCCTGGTTCAAGCCCTCAGCTCCCCACCTGCCGGGGGAGTCACTTCACAGGTGGTGAAGCAGGTCTTCAGGTGTCTCTCTTTCTCTCCCCCTCTGTCTTCCCCTTCTCTATCCATTTCTCTCTGTCCTACAACAACAGCAACATCAATAACAACAAAAATAACTATAACAATAAAACAAGGGCAACAAAAGGGAAAATAATTCTTCTTCTAGCGTTTGCCCTTCTTCCGTAGCCAGTCAACAGCGTCAGGTTGAGCATGATGTAAAGTTTCGAGACCTCCTTTGAATCTGGAGAGGTGGCAGTTGTTGACTATGTGGGTCATAGTCTGTCTGGAGCCGCAGGGGCAGTTCGGGTCGTCTCTGGCTCCCCAGCGATGGAACATAGCGGCGCACCGGCCGTGGCCTGTTCGATAGCGATTGAGGAGGGCCCAATCATATAACGTGCTAGGTCAAAGCCGGGTTGACGCTTGCAGGGGTCTGTGATGAGGTGTTTGTTCTTTACCTCGGCTGACTGCCAACTCTGTTTCCAAGAGTCTGGAACAGAGAAGTTCAGTGTAGGCATAGGGGACCAGATTGGGTGACGAGACGTCAAGCGTTGGACAGGGTGGGAGAAGATATCCGCGTATATTGGCAGGTCCGGTCGAGCGTAGATGTGGGAAATGAACTTAGATGATGCCGCATCCCGACGAATATCTGGCGGGGCGATGTTGCTAAGAACTGGCAGCCATGGAACCGGGGTGGAACGGATGGTTCCAGAAATGATCCTCATGGAGGAATATAATTTGGAATCGACCAAGTGGACATGGGGGCTACGGAACCATACTGGGGCACAGTATTCTGCAGTGGAATAGCATAATGCCAGAGATGATGATCGTAGTGTGGAAGCGCTCGCGCCCCATGAGGAGCTGGCCAGTCTTGCAATGATGTTATTCCTCGCGCCCACCTTTGCTGCAGTTTTTATGAGATGTTCGTGAAATGACAGAGTGCGATCGAGAGTAACGCCAAGATAGACTGGCTGGGCTTCATGCCGGATTCTCGTATCGCCAAGCTGCACATTAAGCTCACGCGAGGCCGAGGCATGGTGTAGATGGAAAACAGATGATACCGTTTTTGCAGTGCTAGGGATTAGTCGCCATTTTTTACAGTAATCATCAAAAAGAGGAAGAGAGACAAAGAGACACCTGTAGACTTGCTTCACCACTTGCAAAGCTTTCCCCTTGCAGTTGGGGGCTCAAAACGGGGTCCTGATGTGCACTCAGCCAGGTGTGCCACCACCCGGCCCCAAAAGGAATTTCTTTCACCTCTTAAGTGACATCCACAAAAACCAAGGGCCAAGGTGATAATTGTGAAATACTGAAACATGAAAATGACAAAGGTGTCCATTCTTAAACACTTGTTTTCAACCTAAACATGATGACTACCACTGTCAGATGAAAAACAAGAGTAAATCTTCATGACCACAGATCTGTCTATAACATTCTAGATACAATATGAAAATCACAAGCAACAAAATAAAACAAAAAATTAGATTTCAACAAGAAAAAAAAGTGCTTCAGACGTTATCAGCATAATAGAAGGGAGTATTTTCAAATTTTGTACTTGACAAGACGCTTGCATCTATAATGTATGAACAATTTTTACAACACCAGGCATAATAACTTCATATTAACAACAAGATGATTGATCATCAAAGTTAAAAACAAGTTGTAAATCTAGCATAAACGCTTTCCCAAGCACATCACATGATTTACTGGTGAAGAAATGGAAATAAACATCACAAGTAAACATGTCCCATTCACTAGGATGGCCATACAAAATCCCTTCAGACAGGTTTGCTGACAAAACCATTGACACTACAAAGTGTAGCCTTCATTGCCTCTATCAGAAGCCCAATATTGAGAGCTTAGGCCTTCCTTCTTGTTGCCAGAAAGAATTCTCTTTGGGTGCCTAACTTGTCATAAATAGCCAGTGGGTACATTGGATCAGCCAAGTTCAGGTCAACTCTTTCCAAGTTTACTGTCAGAGAATCTGAGAAAGTGTTTTCAGCCTATTATCAGAGAAAAGTCCAGTTTTTCACCAAGACAGGAAGGGTAAGAAATCTCTCCAGTAAAGAGACAGGCTGGGAGTATGGATTGACCTATCAATGCCCATGTTCAGTGGGGAATCAATTACAGAAGCCAGACCTTCCACCTTCTGCATCTCACAATGACCCTGGGTCTATACTCCCAGAGGGATAAAGAACAGGAAAGCTATCAGGGGAGGAGTAGGGATATGGAGTTCTGGTGGTGGGAACTGTGTGGAGTTGTACCCCTCTTACCCTATGGTTAGTCAGTGTTTCCTTTTTATAAATAAAAAATTTTTAAAAAGAATAATACTAGAAAAAAAGAATTAGGAAGATTAAAAAAAGAAAGAAATCTCTTAAGTAGAGCAAAACTATGCTGACGCTAGGATGTCTGAATAACTTCTGCAAACAAGAATGCAGGTAGCTGAATGCAAAACCAGCCCTGCAGTTCATGGCATGCAGTTCATAGCATGCTTATTCCTGAAAAGGTTTTAAAAGGCTGAAATACCATAAATCTTATCAGGTGATGCAATTTTTATCATTCTACTTATCACTATTTGATAAAGGAAGTGTTGTAGCGTTGGCTCAAGACCTACGATTTGTTGTCTTAAAGCTCATGTTGCATTCATTCATCTGTTTAAGTGACCAGACTAGTCCTGTCCTGCAGTGGAGACTATCTAAGGCCCTCAGCATCTTCCTTTCTAAGCCACACCTACATCTACTACTACTTCCTCGGGTGTCTTTCCTTTTTCCTTCCCTGTCAGTGGTAGATCCAAAAACAAATGGCCCCAGAGACAATAGTTCCAAATCTCCAGTAATTCTGTAATGTCTGTGTCTTGCCCTAATTTTTCCCCTAACACTATAAAAATGAGAACTTTTCATTTCTCCACCTAGCTGATAAGAGTATAATATCTGAAAACTACTCATCCCTCCAGTAACTCCTTTTCATTTTAATGAAATTGCTAGTATCATCCGTGGCATATTGAAAATGATTATCATTTCACCCGAGGCATTGCTGAGGGCCTCACATATGATCATATCCATCATTCCCGGCTCAATCAAATACCTCGGACACTGTAGTCTGTTAGTAATGAAAGGTTTCAGCAAAGAATAAGAAGCATTCAACTGAGGTACTTTCAAAGTCCTCTTTCATTCAGATTGCCGAGGAAGCTTTAAGTACCCTGCTGTCCGAATGACTTTGTGAAATTAATGGTTGAAAAGTGAAGGATTAATACCTTAATAGTCTTTTTCAGAAACAAAATCAGGCATGAAAAGTACGCCAGTAAGGTCTCCCTGTCAAGGCAGAGGAACCAGTGCTTTGCTAAGGTGCCAATAAATCAACATGACTTCAGATTCCCAGGGTTCATTGAAAAGAGCAATTATGTTAGTCAAAATAACAAGGCCAGAGCTGGGGTGTAAATTATATATCACGTGTGAAGGGAATGTATTCAGAGGAGCCAGTACCACAGTGTAATGTTTTTTTCCTTATGTATTTATTATTTTTTGAATCTTTATTTATTGGGTAGAGACAGCCAGAAATCTAGAGGGAAGAGGCGATAGGGAGGGAGAGAGACAGAGAGACACCTGCAGCCCTGCTTTACCACTTGCCAAGCTTTCCCTCTGCAGGTGGGGATTGAGGGCTCGAATCTGTTACAATCACAAATGTAAAATCCTTGCACACTGTAACATTTGTGCTCAGCCAGGTGCACCATCACCAGGCCCCTGTATAATGTTTTTTTTCATGTGAGATGTGATTTTTGGATAAGGTGAAGAGCTCAGGCAGGGCAGTTTAACACACACTGGCTCACACCTGCAAGCTTAATGGTTCTATGACCTTGGAAACAACTACAGCCTGAGCCTATTACATGAAAACAGGATGAATTTAAGACTGGTAAGCTGTTTTCTTTCCAAACCCAGGAAGATAAATAACTTGTATGTATCTATGGCTTTATTCCATAGTCAAATGGAACAATGAATTCACATAGGATAGTAAATGTAATTAACTTTCAAGAGGTCCCTTCTGCTGTGTTATTCAGGCATTAATTAATTCAGCAAATATTTACTGAACATAGAGCATGTGCCTAGCACTCTTGAGATGTTTGTATGTGTGTAGAAACAGAATGAGGAACAGGGGAAGAGGATTACATCAAAGAACTTGATTCCAAGCATTTCCTTTTGGGGTCAGGTGCAGAGACCAATTCTAAAGTTGCATATGAAAATATTTTACACACACACACACACACACACACACACACACACACACACTTTACTATGATATAAACCATCAAGATGAGTTACGGTTGAAGGAATCCAGAAACAAGTTTGATTCAGTCTATGGACACTGGGCTGACATATTGGATTGAAACTTCTAGTAAGAATTTTGGACACACACACACACACACACACACACACGCACACACACAGCATTTTGGTCACATGATAATTATGGTGTAAACAAACTTAAAAATTTTGAAACAATATGACTTAAGTTAGCCACATTAATAATAGTTAATAGACATAAGCTATCTATTAAGTGAAGGATTATTTTCAAATTAGTTAGAAGAGAAAAAAAGTGGGGGTCAGGTGGTGGTGCATCATGTTAAGTGCACACAGTACAAAGCGCAAGGGCCCTTGCAAGGATCTGGTTTTGAGCCTCCGCTCCCCACTAGCAGGAAAACTGATTCACAAAGCAGTGAAGCAGATCTGCAGGTGTCTCTCTCCCTCTCTATCTTCCCCTCCCCTCTCAATTAATTTCTGTCCTGTCGAATAAAATGAAAAAAAAAAATAAGTGGATTAGTAGTGCTAGAACCAAGCCCCAGTGATAACCCTATAGGCAAAAAAAAAAAAAAAAAAGAAAAGAAAAACAAAACAAGATATAATCTGTATATAAAAGAAACACTCCTAAATTATTTAGAATGGCTGAAAATGAAATAATAAAAACACATACAAAGAAAATATTCCAAAAAAACTAGTACAGTCATGGGTCCTATGGAATATAATTAAGTAGGCCTACTAGCTATCTCCAAAACAGAGACCCTCAACTCTTCGTCTGCAATATTCCAGCCTTTAGGTTCATGATTAGTCAACAATTTGTATGGTTCTATATGTTAACTCATTTTTTCAGCCACCAGGTTCCAGATACTACCGTGATGCCAACTGTACTTTCCTGGGCAGACGAACCCCACCAATGTGTCCTGGAGCCCTGCTTCCCCAGAGCCCCACCCCACTAGGGGAAGAGAGAGACACGCTGGGTGTATGGATTGATCTGTCAACGCCCATGTTCAGCGGGGAAGCAATTACAGAAGCCAGACCTTCCACCCTCTGTACCCCATAATGACCTTTGGTCCATACTCCCAGAGGAATAAAGAATAGAAAAGCTACCAGAGGAGCGGAGGGGATATGGAGTTCTGGTGGTGGGAATAGTGTGGAGTTGTACCCCTCTTATCCTATGGTTTTTGTCAGTGTTTCCTTTTTTATAAATAAAATTTTTAAAAAAAATAAAGAAAAAGAAAATACTCCTAGACACAATAAAGCAGAAGTTTATCTGGTGATTTCAAAGTAGAATTTACACTAAAAGGTATAAACAAAGAATGCTTAAGCATGAACACAGCAGGATCACATTTATGTTTGGAAGATACCTCTTGGGTTCTGTTCAGCAGATAGAATACAAGAAGGGCCCTAATTTATGGATACATGTGAACATATGCCCTATCTCATGGGACCTGGTCTATATCTGGGTTTTGGGACTTTGCTAGGAAGTGAACTACCTGAAATGGAATTAGAGAATCCTATGAAAGGAAAGGTTTCACCGCAGTAATGAGGCTGAAGGGTTGACATTCCACGCCTGACATCTCTGGACACATTCCAAAGTGAAGCATGCTGAGGTGGTACTCATTGTATTGATTAGGTTGGGACCAGCAGATGCAATATCATTTGGTATGAATTGAGAGAAGCATGCAGGAAAGTGAGCCCCACCCTATATGGGCCCCCAGATCAGATCAAATTGATGAAGTTTACATTCAACAATATTTACACACCTTTCCCATATTTGGGAGCTACTCTCTTCCCTGATCCAGCTTTCTGGTCCTTTTTCCAGCCATAACATCATCTCCCCAGACAATAACTTGGGTCCACCTGCATATCAGATGTCAGGCTCAAAAAAAAAAAAAAAAAAACTAGTATAGTCATGGGCCCTTTGGAATATAACTAAAATAGGCCTACTAACTATCTACAAAATGGAGACACCCACCAACTATTCATCTTAACTTTAGGTTAGTCTTTAGGTTCATGATTAGTCAACAACTTGTTTGGCTTTATATGTTAACTCTCTTTTCAGCCACCAGGTTCCAGATGCTAGCATGATGCCAACCAGACTTCCCTGGACAGACAACCCCACCAATGTGTCCTGGAGCTCTGATTCCCCAGAACCCTGCCTCACTAGGGAAAGAGAGAGGCAGGCTGGGAGTATGGATCAACCTGTCAATGCCCATGTTCAGTGGGGAAGCAATTACAGAAGCCAGACCTTCCACCTTCTGCATCCCATAATGACCCTGGGTCCATACTCCCATAAGGATAAAGAATAGAAAAGCTATCAGGGGAGGGGAATGGCATACAGAGATCTGGTGGTGGGATTTGTGTGGAGTTGTATCCCTCTTATCCTATGGTTTTTGTCAGTGTTTAATTTTTATAAATAAAATTTTTTTTAAAAAGAATACAAGAGGGGCAAAAATAGAAGCAGATAGGAAAGCAATAGCTACTTTAATAAATTTCTGAAGTCTTGACTAGAACTAAGAGGGAATTCACAAACCAGGAAGGAGAAGAAACAGGTGTTCTTGAAAAACAGCCTGGTCATGTGAAATAAAAGCAAAATCACATGAATGGAACGAGCTCAAACTAAACGCCATCTATACAATGAAAGCAGACTACACAAGGGTAACCAGACAACCCAGTAATTGGGAGAAGCTATTTACACATCACACATCTGACAAGCAATTGATATCAAACATCTAAAATAAACTTGTATAACTAGGGTAAAATGTTCCACTTAAGTTATCATCAAAGAAATGTAAACTGAAATGACAGAGATTCCACTTCATAATGTGAGACTGGCCTACAACATCAAAACAGGAAATGACAGGTGTTGGTGAGGTCGTGAGCACAGTGGTGGGAATGTAATTGGTCCAGCCCCTTTATAAGACTGTATAGAGATTCCTTAAACAATGAGAATAGCAACACATTGTTATTCAACAGTAACACTCTTAGCAGTTATCCAAAGGACATGAAAACATTAATTCAAAGAGATATCTGACCTCTGTGTACATATCTGCACTATGCAAAATAGCTAAAGAGTGAAAGCAGCTTAAATAACAGACAAATGAGTTGATACCCTTAAATAGTATAAAGCATAGTGAGGTCAAGTATATTACAGTAAATCCTATCCATTGGATTTCTTTTCTCTTCTTTTCTTTCTTTCTTTCTTTCTTTCCCTTTTTTTTTTAAAGCCTTACTGGTCTACTGTCATGGTTCTTCACTGTGACACTGACAAGCATCAGAGAGCAAGCAGGGCTTCCCTCACTAAGGGCCATCCAAGGGACAGGCCTGGAAGCCCCACATCACAACACCCTCCTGATGGCTGGGCTGGAGCTCACATCTGGTGACTGGTCCTGGGCAAAGCCAAAAGGCCCCCCAAAGGAGGGCAAAATAATGGCAGGGCACAGAAGGACCAGACTGATCATCTGATGCTTTATTCTTAGCAGAGCTAAGAGAGTAAAATAGGTCAGCACAGTGTCCAAAGTTCAACTCTAGTGAATCAGTGAAGACACAACAAGAGCTTTTGTTGACTTGCCCTTCGCCCAGCTGCAGCCTATACTCAAGGTCAAGATAACCTTGCCTGTCTGCCAATTTTCTATACAACCCGTGTGATTGAGTCCAATGGTCAGAGCAAGGTGTCCTTGGACCTTGTCCACCAGAACCATACAGATCCTCATGGAAGTAGCCATACAGGATTCCCTGGACCTTAACTACCAGGACTGTACAGGCTTCCTCTTAAGATGGTCATATGATGTTGCTCAGGCCAATGTTTCTGACAATCTGGTACTTTGATTCCTTCTGTAGATTCTCTATAAGTTATGCTAAACTGACTTTGCCATTGGATTTTCAAAAACAAAACAACAACAACAAAAAAACATGCTCCCGACTAACTTGATTATAATACAAATCAACTCTTGCTATTTCAAACTCTTTCCAAGACTACAAGGAACCCTTCCCATTCTAATATCTGTACTCGTCCTATTCCTGGTACCACTGGGACTCTGGTTATATTTCTCCATGTTTTTTCTCTCTGAATCCTCAGCCTGTTACACTGCCTCTGTTGACCTCGGCTAAATCAACACCTCCAGGGCCACCATGCCATGTTGTGCTTCTCTTCCACCCCTTACTTCGTTTCCTTCAGTCTATTTACTCAACAAATTTTACACAAGTAGGTGAGTAAGATACATTCTTCCATCTTTTAACCTCTTCTGACAGAGCATCAGCATTATTGTTACCTATTGTTATCCTTGGATAACCTTTAGAAGAAACAATATCCAAATGCCCAAGAGTTATACTGGCAAAAACCATCTATCAAATAGAGGTCAATTATTGTCCCTATGACAACCTTTATTAAAACCATCAAACAAGTAAATGCAGAAAAACCGGAGGCTAACCAAGACGCCAGTAAAATCTTGGGTCTGTTTTCTCCCTAACTTGAGGCCAGACCCCATAAAACTAATACTGGTTTGGATACAACAAGTGACATCCAACACTTTAACAACTAGGAGAAAGCTTAAGCTTATCAGATGAAGAAGTGACTACAAAAGCTGGAAAAGGGAAAGAGACTGGCTCACCCAATGATGGCCTTTTTGGCCACTATCAAGCCACCCCATCACCTGAAGTGCTAGTCAGAGAATCCTTGGATGCCCCATAGATAATATGGGCCCAGAACTCTAATCCCTCTCTCTATCATCACTGGTCACTTCCATTAAGACTATCATCATAAGGCCTTTTGTGAGCTTCTTCAGGACCATATTCTCACTATGAATTAGCAACGGTAGTGGCTATCCCACTCTCCAGTGAGATGCTGGGTCATCCTACTCTGTCACTCGAGAAAGACTGGCCCTGAAATACGTGCAGCCTAGGATGTTCCCAGCTGTGACCACTGACTGCAAGCTCAGACTGACAGGGACTTGGACACTGTACAGGCTCCTGTGCTAAATATGAATAGATAGGGGCCCTGGGTTAGATCATTGTGGTAAACAGTTAGTTGCATTTATATATTTTCTTCAAGTTTGCAAGCAACTCTTTGCCCCAATCCTGCTTCTCAGTTCTACTCCCAACTCTGACATCATCTTCCCAGACAGTATTTCTAGTTCACCCCTATGTTAACTATCAAGTTCAAGCAAAGATTATTAAGACATAGCTCCTAGGAACATTCCAAAAATAGATATCTTATCTTCTTTCAACCCTAAGCTCCCTACTTTCATCTGCTCTATTCCTACTTTACAGTTCCAGTCTCTCAAACAGTTTGTCCCATGTTAAATCTTATCTTCCTTTCAGCCACCAAAGTGCAGATGCTACCATGAGTCCATCCTGACTTCCCTGGGCAGATGACCTCACCATTGGAACCTGGAACCCTACCTCCCCAGAGCCCTGTCCCCTCTAGGGAAAGATTGAAACAGGCTGGGGGTATGGATCCACCTTCCAATGCCAGGATCCAATAGAAAAGCAATTACAGAAGCCAGAACTCCCACCTTCTGTAACCCAAAGAGAATTTTGGTTCATACTCCCAGAAACATAATGAACAGGAAAGCTTCCAATGGAGGGGATGTGACACAGAACTCTGGTGGTGGGAACTATATGAAATTGTACTGCTGTTATCTTACAATTTTGTAAATCAATACTAAGTCATTAATAAAAAAAATAAAAAAGAAGTTATGAGATATATACTTCACGGGATACTATTCTGCAATAACAAAAATGCTATTGTGTTCTTTGGGACAACATGGAGGGAACTGGTAGTGACTATGCTTAATGAAATAAGAGGTGAACAAACTCTACTAGATGGTATCAGTCATATGTAGAATCTAGAAACCTGGAATCCACAAATGAACTTGCAGGATAAAATCATTAAAAAGCCAGGAGCGAAACTGAGAGAGGAGGGGAAGACAGAGAGGGGAGTGAAAAGATAAGACACCTGCAGACCTGCTTCACTGCCTGGGAAGTGACCCCCTGCAGGTGGGGAGCCGGGGGCTCCTTACTCGGGATCCTTACTCGGGTTCTTGTGCTTCACACCATGTGCACTCAACCTGGAGCAACACCACCTGGTCCCCACTAAATAAATCTTTAACAAATGTTTTGGGAGCTGGATGGTAGCCTACGAGGTGGAGCAGGGCGGGGTGGAAGCTGCTGGTCCCTACCTACAAGAGGGAAACTTCATGAGAGGTGAAGCAGTGCTGCTGGTTTCTATATTTTTCTCTCCTTCTCTATTTCTCTCTGTCTTTATAAGGGGAAAAGCAAAGAAAAAGGCCACCAGGAGAGGTGGAGTCATCATGCAGGCACCAAGACCCATAACCCTGGAGGCAGTAAATAAGTTCATCAAAATTAAAACAGCCTTACAAAACACCTTGTTTAGGTGGTGGTGGTGGGGGGGGTTATACAAAATGCCTTCTGTGCCTGAGATTCCAAAATTGAAATTCTGTCTCCTGCACCACCTCAATTCAAGTCAAAGGTGAACAATTCTGATAAGAAAAATAAAATAAAATCCCATTTTAAGACTGCAACTTATAATTAAAAGAAACCCAAAAATCCTGGTGAGGTCAGTTAAACACTGTAAACCATTTAATGCATGGTTTTCCTTAATAGAAAAGACTTTCTTGCAGGAATCTTACATGAGACACTTGTATTCAACGTATAAATTATCATTAGCATTTTTCCAGAAGAGAACTCTCACAATCATGGTAAACCTAAACACAAAAATGATTCTTTGTGTTCAATTGCTTGTAAACTGTCTTAAATAGTGTTAAATTAGCGAGCCACAGTCATATTTTATTGATTCACATTTTTTAATTAAGCAATGCATGACTGCAAGTTGATCTGATAATTATCCACTGAATAAATACTGGAGAGTAATTAGAAGGTCAGAGACTCTCTAGAGTAGCGGCAGACAAGGAAGAGAGATTATTCTCGCCATTATCGAGTATAACTGTTATGCATGACTCTGAAAATGATGGGCAATTTATAGATAATGATTCCGTTCAGATCTGTCCTATAATTGCCTGCAAAGTGAAGATTAACGATGGCTTAGAGCTTGACATGCAAATGCACCTGGGAGAAAAGTTTGGACTCACTGGCATGATTCCATCGGAAGAAAATCTGGACAATGAAACGTTTCTTACTTGCCTTTGAGTCAGAATTTGTTGTTGCTGCTGTGGCCATACCTGGCTTCCAGCTTGTGCAGTGACACCACCTTCTCTGGAATCTATCCCCCACCCCAGCCCCACCCCCCGCTCAGGTAGGGTGGGCATGGAAAGGAGAAACACCACATTCACTGACTCCTTCGCATGACACTCCCCTGTGATGGCTGGGAGCTCAAACCCAGGTCCTTGCTCATGCAAAGTGTCCTTTCTACAGATTTTGCTACTCCTGTTTTGACTAGAGATTAATTTTCCTTACTGTTTTTTTTCTGATGTTTATCTTGATATTTGATGCCAAATTTTAAGTTTATTGTCATTACTTCTTTTTGAGTTTATAGTCATGAGCAAAAACACATCCTGCAAATCAGGTTCATCCCTGTTTTGAGAGGATGTGGGTTTCCTGACTGATGACACTTTGCTCTTCTTCCTCCAGAAAGACTGAGAGATTCACTCTCAAAGGTGTACATGAAAATGTCAATACTTCCCATATCATTTACATTATTTAATGGTATTTGCATATTATCTAAGTTATCTCTATATATTTTTATTTAATCTTTGGTTCTATATTATTGATCACCTCTTAAAATGACAATGGTTTATATCATTTTATTCAGGGAGTTCTGTAGAGAATTTTGCAGATAGTGTAGACTTTTCTTAAGCATAGGCGATCAAACCAATGTATCCTGAAGCCCCACCTTCCCAGAGCCCTGCCCCACTAGGGAGAGAGAGAGGCTGGGAGTATGGATCCACCTGTCAATGCCCATGTTCAGCGGGGAAGCAATTACAGAAGCCAGACCTTCCACCTTCTGCATCCCATAATGACCCTGGGTCCATACTCCCAGAGGGATAAAGAATCGGAAAGCTATCAGGGGAGGGGATGGGATACTGAGTTCTGGTGGTGGGAATTGTGTGGAATTGTGCCCCTCTGATCCTATGGTCTTGTAAATAAAAAATTTTTTTAAATAAAAATTATAATGAAAACATTTAAGAATAGTTTACACATGCCTCTGTGATTTAATTTTGGTAGCTTTGTTTAATTGTTCAGAAATTTTGTCAAGCTGGGGAATTTTTGGCTAAGTTTCTTTCATAATGAGTCAACCCATTTCAAACCACATTAAGATTTCTTTTTCTGTCTCTATTCTTAAATGCTTTCTAGTTGCTAATCTTTATTCATGACTTTGTTACCTAAGTCTTTAAAATTTTTAATTTAATTGATTTATTATTGGATAGAGACAAAGTAATTGAGAGGGAAGAAGGAGATAGAGCTTCACCACACCTGAAGCTTTCCGCCTGCAGGTGGGGACCAGGGGCTTGAACCCAGCCAGGTCCTTGTGCACTGCAATGTGTGCGCTTAACCAGGTGCACCACTGCCTGGCCCCTTGAAAATTTTTTATCTTTATGTATTTATTGGATAGAAATAGCCATGCATGGACAGGAAGGGGGGAAACAGAGAAAGAGACAGATAGACAGACACCTGCAGCACTGCTTCACCATTTGTGAAGCTTTCCCTCTGCAAGTGGGGACTAGGGGCTTGAACTGCGGTCCTTGTGCATTGTGACATATGTGCTCAACCAGGTATGCCACCAGCCAGCCCTGTTACCTAAGTCTTTAAGTAAGTTCTTCTGAATGAGTAAGTAGAGTGAATAGCAATATACATGGAAACTATTCTTACATTGGGATGACTTAAAAATCACTGAGAATTGTTAAGTATATGCCACTGAAACCCAAGTAAGTATGTTCCCAACTCAACTTGAACTTCATTATATCAAAAACAAACAGGGGGTCGGGCAGTGGCGCAGTGGGTTAAGCGCACGTGGCGCAAAGCGCAGGGACCGGCGTAAGGATCCCGGTTCGAGCCCCCAGCTCCCCACCTGCAGGGGAGTCGCTTCACGGGCGGTGAAGCAGGTCTGCAGGTGTCTATCTTTCTCTCCCCCTCTCTCTCTGTCTTCCCTCCTCTCTCCATTTCTCTCTGTCTTATCTAACAACAAAGCAACGTCAACAATGGCAATAATAACCGCAACGAGGCTGCAACAACTAGGGCAACAAAAAGGGGGGAAAATGACCTCCAGGAGCGGTGGATTCATGGTGCAGGCACTGAGCCCAGCAATAACCCTGGAGGGAAAAAAAAAAAAACAAAAAACCTCTTATCTCCTCTAATGCTATCAACTGAAGGAAGGTATTATAGAGTAAAAACTCAAAGAGAAGGGGCTGGGTGGTGGTGCACCTGGTTGAGTGCATGTGGTACAATGTGTAATGATCAAGGTTCAAGCCCCTCACCCCCACCTGCAGGGGGAAAGCTTTGCAAGTGGTGAAGCAGGGCTGCAGGTGTCTCTCTGTCTCTCTCCTATCATTCCCTTTCCTCTCAATTTCTGGTTGTCCTTATCTAATAAATAAAGATCTAAAAAAAAAAAGTCAAAGAGAAGAGTAACATTTACTTATGATGATAAGATATTTTATTTTAAGCCTAAGAAAATGTATGGCCTGTGTGAACATACTTTAAAGTGCACTTGGGGGAGGCTGGAGGCCTATGTCTCCATGTTGGGACAAGATGGTGGTTTGGTTAGATGCACTGATACCTGCCTCGGGCTAATGTGGGCATGTGTCCTGTGACAGCCCAAGCCCTCCAACTCAACATTTCCTTCATAAAATGAATTTGCAATTGGAAATCCACAACAGAAAGTAACACATTTCATTTTGCTTAGCTAGTAAGTAGGCAGCCGGATAGGGAAAGGGGCACACTCCTTCATGGAGGATATGCGACTTTAAGATTTAATTCAGGACAGTTAAGAGGCGGGGAGATGAATATTGATTTCATCTTTCTCTCTTGCTTTTATCTTCCTTCCTTCCTTCTTTTTTTTTCTCTTTCTTTTGCATCTCTCATTCACTGTCTCATATATGTCTAAAGGAAGCTCAAGATAACATGGGAAATCAACTGGAACTCCTTCAAACAATTAGCTAGACCAGAGAGAAATGCAAGCGGAAAAGGATAAAAGAATAAAGACACACAAAAAAGAAGGCAATAAGCATTTGTCTGATTTTGCATTTTTTTTTTGAATTAATCTTGCCAACATTTAGATGGTGGTATCAAGTATGTCTTTTCATCCTGAATGTCTCAAAAGTCTACTCCTGGCTTGAATACAGAAGAGCAAAACCCACCACGATTGGGATGATTACCTTCTTGGGTGAAATCCATCAGCTTCTCCATTAGACTGGTAATAAGAAACATCACTCTCCACTTTCAGGAAGTGTCTGTTCTGCTGACTGCTGAAATTATAGCCTCACTTTCAAAGACTGAGAGGGACTTTTGCAAAATCGGTATTACAGAAACTGCTCTTCAGAGGAAGTGACCCGTTTTTTTAAGAATAGCATTAGTTGGAATATACCTAAAATAGACCTATTAGCTTTTTCCAAAATGGAGACCCCAAATCTCCTCTGCTATAGTCTTACCTTTAGGTTCCTGGTTATTAAACAATTTGTTCTGCTTTGTGTATTTTTTATTTTTTAATATTTATTTATTTATTCCCTTTTGTTACCCTTGTAGTTTTATTGTTGTCGTCATTGTTGGACAGGACAGAGAGAAATGGAGAGAGGAGGGGAAGAAAGAGAGAGGGGGAGAAAAGACAGACACCTGCAGACCTGCATCACCGACTGTGAAGTGACCCCCCTGCAGGTGGGGATTCGGGGGCTTGAACCGGGATCCTTACGCCAGTCCTTGCGCTTTGCACCACCTGCACTTAAACCACTGTGCTACTGCTCCACTCCCTCTGCTTTATATCTTAATGCTTTTTCAGCCACCAAGTTGCAGATGCTACCATGATGCCAACCTGACTTCCCTGGGCAGACAACCTCACTAATGTGTACTGGAACCTCACCTTTCCAGAGCCCTGCCCCACTAGGGAAAGATAGAAACAGGCTGGGGATATGGATCCACCTGCCAGTGTCCATGTCCAGTGGAGAAGCAATTACAGAAGCTAGACCTTCCACCTTTTGCACCCCATAATGATCCAGGGTCCACACTCCCCAAGGGATAAAAATTAGGGAAGCTTCCAATGGAGGGGATGGGATACAGAATTCTCATGGTAGGAACTGTATGGAATTGTACCCCTCTTATCCTATAGTCTTGTTGATGTTTTTATTATATATATATATATATATATATATATATATATATATATGCATTAATTCTCCATAAAAGAAAGACTTTGTTGAGTACATCAGAGAAGACTCTCTTATTAAAAAACATAGCATTTGTGACATCTCTGTACTCCTAGAACACTGCTGTGGACATGGTAAACTAGGTTTTCTGCTCAGCACCTTGGCAATGGCTGTAGACCTTTGTGGCAGTTCTTACGTTGCAGTAAAATCCTTTGGGACATGAAAGTTTGCTTCTGCACAAGTCATGTTTACTGGTCAAATTATAGTCCAGAGAGGCAAGTTGTAAAGAAATAATTTCAAATAATGGTGAGGATATAATGATATGAGACTTAGTATTTATGGGCAAGATGGTACTCTTGTCCTCCTGATAATCTAGGACTAATAGCAATAGCTACAACAGCTCCCAAGTTGAAATCAGTTCATTGAGACCTGTTAGTTGTTTTTATGCACGTGAATTCACAAGAAGACTATTAGGGAAACCATCAAGTGTTTTTCAAAAGTGAAAACTTCTTTTCTCTTACTGAAACTCATCTAGATTATTAAAATCCTGTTTCTTTAATATCCAACAAGTAAGTAGTTGGTATATATATATATTAAAGAATCATATCCTTGATTATATTTGTAAAAAATAACATCCAACTTTTATATCTGCTGAATTTTTTGGACTACTGAGAATTTCAACATAAAATGAGCTATTTAAATTTTTACTATGAGATCAAAAACCTCTATTCATCCCATATGAAACTGTAACCAAGAAAGATATAGGAAATCAACAAAAACAATTAGCTAGACTCATGGGGGGGGGGGTTTCAAAAGAAAGTATTTGCTACTTGTCAACATGTGGTCTCCATCAAAAAAAGATGAAGTAACAGTTTTAAGGCCCCGAATAACTGAAGAGGGCAGGGAACTCCAAACACAGTGCATGTAGCTTCAGTGAATTACTCAACAGCTGGGAAAACATCCTGCTTGTTCACAATATACTTTCGTGTCTGAAGCCTTAAAGTCCCAGGGTCAATCTTGGCACTACGATAAACTAGAGCTGAGCAGAAATTACAATGGAAATGTGTGAACCAAGATGATCAGAATCAGGAAGTCAGAATTTGCAACATTAGGTAAGAAAATTACGAGTTATAAATAAATTTCATCATATCCGGTCAGTTATCATTTTTCAAGCTCTGCCCCTTCATGTGGAGACCAGGGGCTTGAACTAAGGTTACTTGAACCCAGGTCACTAAGCACTGTCATCTATATACTCAACCAGGTGTACTGTCCCCCAAACGGGAAAATCTGGACTGATAAAAGAAATAGGGGCCAGGAGGTGGCACACCTGGTTAAGTGCTCACATTACAGTGCACAAGGACCCAGGTTCAAGCCCCTGGTCCCCACCTGCAAGGGAAAAGCTTCACAAGTGGTGAAGCAGGGCTGCAGGTGTCTCTTTGTCTTTCTCCCTCCCTACCTCCTTAACCCCTCTCAATTTCTGTTTCTATCCAATGATAAATAAGTAAATTTTTTTTTTTAAAAAAAAAGTAATACATATCAGAAATAAATTCCAGAACTGGACAACAGAACCAATCAATAACTGAATGAATTTTAAGCAGATGGGGCATAGCAACACCAGTGATCAATAACTGTGAGTTATCATGGAAGCCACCCACATTACTGCCTGAAGCTAAGGGCCATGGAGCACTGCAAGATCAAAGACCAACAAACAGGCCACACAGAGGTGAAGGGCCCACTGGGGTCACGTGGTTGGCAGTCAGTCCCCTTCCTCTCTGACCAGACTGGCTTCCCCTCCCATCACTCGCTGCAGCTTGCTTTGGAAAGTTGATGTGGCTGACCGACCGCTGGCCTATCCTCTAACCCTGGTCTTTCCTGACTGAACTTGAACCTGAAATGAGGTAGCAGGGCTGAGGGCTGGGAGCTGGAGGTGAACTGTGGGTGTGGGGTGAGTCAAGAGTCCACACTCACACTGCAACGGTTTCACTTACCAGTCACATGCCCCTGACACACTGTTGGTGGTGGGTGGTACCCTCCCCTCCCAGCAGGTGTCAGACAAATGAGGACCAACAGAAACAAGGAGCTGATAAACAAGTCTGAAGGAGAACAAGCCAGATGCCAACCATCTCTACTCTGACAGATTGTGTCCTGGCCCAGAGTGACCACTTCTAATATTGGGGGCATGTTTGTCTCCAGACCAGATGTAGCTTGAAATTATAAAATATATGATCTTTATTCTAACAGTGGAAACAAAAAAAAAATGAATAGAAAAGGAAGAACTAAAGAGAGAGAGAAGAACAGGGAGTCTGGCAGTAGCTCAGCAGGTTTAAGTGCACATGGTACAAAGTGCAAGGACTGGCCTAAGGATCCCGGTTCGAGCCCCCGGCTCCCCACTTGCAGGGGTGTCGCTTCACAGAAGGTGAAGCAGGTCTGCAGGTGTCTGTCTTTCTCTCCCCCTGTTTTCCCCTCCTCTCTCCATTTCTCTCTGTCCTATCTAACAACAAAGACAACATCAAAAACAATAAAAAATGACAAAGGGTAACAAAAGGGAAAATAAATGACTATAATAAAAATAAATAAAAGAGAGAAGAACAGCAAGAATCTTGCCAATGATTTAAGCAGCTAAAAATTAACCCAATGACAGGGGATTCCCTGTACTCTATGAAGTCTTGAGATAAAATCCAGAGTTAGAATCTATTTTCTATGGGCCAAATACAATAAGGTACATGAGACTAGAGTCATGATAGAAAATATGAGGTGAGGAATCGGGCAGTAGCACAGCAGGTTAAGCGTAAGTGGCACACAAGGATGGTGGGTGTGAAGATCCCGGTTCAAGCCCCCGGCTCCCCACCTGCAGGGGAGTCGCTTCACAGGCGGTGAAGCAGGTCTGCAGGTGTCTGTCTTTCTCTCCCCCTCTCTGCCTTCCCCTCCTCTCTCCATTTCTCTCTGTCCTATCCAACAAGGACAACAACAATAATAACTACAACAATAAAACAAGGGCAATAAAAGGGAATAAATAAATAAATTTAAAAAAAAAAAGACAATATGAAGTGAGTTTTCTCATTTCAAAGTCAAGTACAAATTCTAGCGTAAGAGTCATCTACATAGTGACAGTTGGTCCAAATCAGAAAAAGCTAAAGGACATAACTGTAGGGGCAGGAACCTAGGTCCAGACTCTGTGGAGATGGATGTACAGAAGCCGGAAATAGAGTTTAGCTTCACCGCCTATGAAGTGACCTCTCTGCAGGTGGGGAGCCGGGGGCTCGAACTGGGATCCTTACACCGGTCCTTGTGTGTGCCACCTGCGCTTAACCCGCTGTGCTACTGCTCGACTCCCTCACCTCATATTTTCTATCATGGTGATTTTTAAGTTTTTTTCAAGCAATAAAATTGCGTTTTTAAATTATCTAGTTATTTTAGTGATAAAGAAGAGGGAGAGGAGAGGGAGAGGAGAGGAAGAGGAGGGGGAGGAGAGGGACAGAAGAGGGACAGAAGAGGGACAGGAGAGGGAGAGGAGAGGGAGAGGAGAGAGAGAGAGGAGAGGGACAGGTGAGGGAGAGGGAAAGGGAGAGGGAAAGGGAGAGACCAAAAACCTGCTCAGCTCTGGCTTATAGTGGTGCTGGGGATTGAACCTGGAACCTCAGAGCCTTGGGCATGAATGTTACTTGTATAACCACTATGCTGTGTCCCCCTAGCCTTAAACTGTCTTTTCATTTCAACAAAATAACTGGAACTGGGAAATCAACTAGAACAATCAGTGTAAGAAAGAAAGGAAGTGTCTGGCTGCGGTGTAAGGCTGAGTTCAAAAAGCTGAATAAGCTACCTTTTCAATTTCTACTATACCTTAGATTTTCAAACTTTAATGCCTTCTCACAGAAACTTAGCCCTCCAAGAACACGTGCCATTCAGCGGATGAGAAGACTGAGGCACTACCTCAGAATCTGTAACTTGCATAGAGATAAAAGCCAACAGCTCTCAAGGAATAGAAAGAACAAGAATTTTGGAGGTGACAGTGTTCTAAAGGCCCAGGGGCTGATGGTGTCACACATGTTCCCAGACTCCAGGGCCCTGTTCAAGTCCCAGTGCCCACCTGCAGGGGCAAGCATCAGGAGTGGTGGAACAGGTCTGCAGGTGCCTGTCTCTCTTCCTTTCTGTCTCCCCCCCATTCATCTGTTTCTCCCTATATATACAATCAAACAATCAATCAAAATATAGTTCTTTAGCTCTGCTACATGGGGAGGGAAACTGCTTTCGGGGCCACAGGTTTCTGTACATTGGCTGATGTGGACAAGTCCAGAGACTTGTCCTGGCCTATAAACCGAGGTCTTCACCAAACTGATCCCAACTGCCTGTTCCAATTTGCTCACACTTGCTTTCTGTGACTTAGGGCTGACGAGAGAGAGGGCAACCTCGCAGAGTTCTCTCAGTTGAGGACTGCACTAGTCTTCAGAATTCTGATTTCTAACAATGAACAATTCTGACTGTTTTGAGTATCATTCCAGCCAGCTGTAAAATCATGGGCGTCACGTACTGTGTGACAGGGAATCGTGCTGAGGCGGCACCCACATGAACTCAGCTTAGCAATACGCTAGCCCCTGAAGGAAGTATAGATATCAGCACTTTCTGGTCGAAGTAACTCTCCTCTCATATTTCCCCAAAATTCTCTCATACTTCAAATTCTGTGTTCTTCTCAGTGAACCACACACTCTCTCTAAGAATATACACTTCATTCCAAAGAGGTCCTAACACAGATTAATATAAAATAAGATGATCTATTAAATGGTATTCTGGGAAAAGTGCAGCCAACTACATCCACTGACAGTGACTCTCAAGGGTTGTTAAGACTGGTATGGGGGGGTGCAGTTTGGGAAGCGGTGCCTGGGTCAAGCACACACAGTATGAAGCACAAAGACCCACACAAGGATTCAGGTTCAAACTCCTGGTTCCCCACCAGCAGGGGATCCCTTTGCAAGTGGTAGAGCAGGTCTGTAGGTGTCTATCTTTCTCTGTCTCTCTGTCTCTCTCTCTCTATTTATCTTCCCCTCCTCAATTTCTCTGTACTGTCCTATTAAAAAAAAAAAAAAAAGGAAAAAAAATGGCCACCAGGGGCAGTGGATTTGCAGTGCTGGCACCAAGCCCCAGCAATACACCTGGAAGAAAAAAAAATACTGGTATCAAAGAAAATTGGGAGAAAAAAAAAACACTAGTTATACATGTACAACATTTTCCGCATTGATTTAAATGGCTTAAATATAGACAGTGTCAGACTTTTAACTAGAGCCATGTGGAAAACGTCTTGGTGAGTTGTCCACTTAGCTGAATCATGCAGCATTAAGCTGAAGATACAGGCTGTACGCAGAATTGCAAAGGAGTCGCAGGAAGAGCTATTGGTGGCATTAAATATTGGCTTAGTGACTAGGATACAATGACTTTTTGTTTGTGGGCACACAGAGCATTAGTTTTATGGTGAGTAGCTTATCTGCTTTTGAGTTAAAAAGAATTTATGCTTTTAATTGTTCGTCTAAATACATTTTATGGTAGAACAATCTCAGATCTCCAGTGTGTCTAGGTTATTTTCTTGCTCCTATGGTTCAAGATAAGTCTGAATATGACCTAAACCAAAGAGAAAAACTATTATAGATTTTCCACTCAGAAAATAAAGGGATATTATATTTGAGTTTTGTTTTATTGAAACAAGTACAGCTATTGTATAGCTGGAAATTTTTTAATGTCCTTTTTAATATTTATTTATTCCCTTTTTTTGCCCTTGTTTTTATTCTTGTAGTTATTGTTGTTGTTATTGATATCGTCAATGTTGGATAGGACAGAGAGAAATGGAGAGAGGAGGGGAAGACAGAGAGGGGGAGAGAAAGACAGACACCTGCAGACCTGCTTCACCGCCTGTGAAACAACTCCCCTGCAGATGGGGAGCTGGGGAATTGAACTGGGATCCTTACCCCGGTCCTTGTGCTTTGCGCAACCTGTGCTTAAGCTGCTGTGTTACCACCCAACTCCCCATATATAGCTGGACATTTTAGAAGAGAGTTAGTCCCCAGTTACCTCTCCTGATTCCTTCACTCTATCCTTTAAGATACACACCTTAAAGGAAATATAAATACCTATTATGCTTGGAGGTAGCAGATCATCTGTTTCCATTTAGTTGAAACCCTGATTTCAATTTTGTTATTTAATCAATAATAATTTGCAATCAATTGTTAATAATACTAAGATACTACTTCTGAGTGTTTTTCCTTTTCCTCCCCCAACCCTCTCTGGGACCTGACGGAATCTGGTGAGTTCAGAGCCCTCTGGTCATCTTCACCCTAACATGTCTCCCCCCTCTGGATGAAAAGTTTGCCTCCAGACACCAAAGAAAACTCTGGGTTGGAGGTGTCAGAGACGACAGCAGGCGCATCCTTGTCGCTTCTGCTCGAGTCTAATCCCTCTTAGCTGTTTCCAGTTAATTTCTGGCCCTGCCTTCAGAGCATGCGCGTGCGCGTGCAGGCCCCTCACGGCTCTTCAGTATGAGTCCCTGTACCATGGCAGGAATCAACACTAGTCTTGCTGGCCATCTTAGGAAAGTAGAATGAGAAGGCATGCACACACACACACACACACACACACACACACAAACATATAGACACACACACAAACATATAGACACATACATGCACACACACATGAACATATACACACACACACACATACAGAGCCACCAGGGTTGTGGCTGGGGACCGGTGCCTGCAGTAAGACTCCACTGCTCTGGGTGGCCACTTTTTTTTTTCTTTTTCCTTCTTTTATTTGACAATACAGAAATAAATTGAGAGGCATGGGGAGCCAAAGAGACACTTGCCACACTGGTTCACTGCTTGTGACCCCCCTCCCCCCCGCCCCGCAGGTAGGGGAGGAATTAGAACACCGTCCTCATGCACGGGAACTCCCAGCTCTACCTGCACCACCAGACCCAGACTCGGTTTTTTGTTTTGTTTTATTTTGTTTTGTTGTTTATTTTTGCCTCCAGGGTTATCTCTGGAGCTTGGTGCCTGCACCACAAATCCACTGCCCCTCAAGGCCATTTTTTCCCATTTTGTTGCTCATGTTGTTGTCCTTACTGTTATTGTTGCCATTGATGATGTTGTTGGTGAATAAGACAGAGAGAAATTGAGAGAGGAAGGGAGACAAATAAAGGGAGAAAGGATAGACATCTGCAGATCTGCTTCACCGCTTGTGAGGCCACCCCCCTGCAGGTGTGGAGCCGGTCTTGAACGTGGTCCTTCCACCTGCTGCGCTACCGCCTAAACCCCCAGACTAATTTTTTTTTTTGCCTCCAGGGTTATTGCTGGGGCTCAGTGCCTACACCACGAATCCACTGCTCCTGGAGGCCATTTTTTTTCCCTTTTGTTGCCCTTGTTGTATTGTATCATTGTTGTGGTCATCATTATTGTTGTTGTTGTTGGATAGGACAGAGAGAAATGGAGAGAGGAGGGGAAGACAGAGAGGAGAAGAGAAAGACACCTGAAGACCTGCTTCACTGCCTGTGAAGCAACCCCCCTAAAGGTGGGGAGCCGGGGGCTCAAACCAGAATACTAGTTAATTTTTAAGGACTTTTGTTTTAGCACAATGGCATCGGTTCATCAAATTTTACTTGAAACAATGAAAAAGTAAACAAAATACGTGATTTTTTCCCCAAGCATCGCAACTTTAAAAGTAAAAGGCCAGTATTTCTCAAGAAATAAGAACACACACATCTCACCCACTGAGACATTCATTCAAAAGAACCCTGCTCTGCTGTTTGCAATGAAAGTACATGGTGGTGGCTTCGGGGACTTCCGCATAGACTTGCCCAAAAGTTCAAGCGGAAAGAAGGTCAGTCTGTCTTCCTTAGTTTTGACTGTCTCTTGTCCTTAATATTCTGCTCAGCTCCTCCAGCTCAGGTAGCTAAGACAGGGAGATGCTAGTAAAGTTTCACAAATTAGAGTCCTCCTGTGTTGACACTTTTTTGCTTATTGATTCTTTTCATGTGATGAAGAAAACTCACAGGCTCTTGATGAATCTATATTCCTGAACAAATTAAAATTGGCATTCCTATAACAAGAGGTCTCTATTAGCAAAATTCAGCTTGTCACAAAAATAGTCAATGTTTGTAATGATGATTTAGAGACTTTCAAAGATTTCTCAATGGCCATCTGGTGCATCCGAAAATTAAATTGTGCTCAACATCTACCTAACTCTATTATTTGATCTCTGTACACTATTTTTAAAATGAGTGTAGAGAAAAGTTGTGAGAATAACAGAAACTTCCTACATACCCCACCAGTTTCTTTAATCACTATACCTAATATCAGCACTAGTTAGTGAAGCAGCACTGAACACTTTCTGCCCTTGCTTTAATTGTTCTGCAGTTCCATGAGTTGCAATAAATATTAAAGTCATGGGAGTCGGGCGGTAGCGCAGCGGGTTAAGCGCACGTGGCACAAAGCGCAAGGACCGGCCTAAGGATCCCTGTTCGAGCCCCCGGCTCCCCACCTGCAGGGGAGTCGCTTCACAGGCAGTGAAGCAGGTCTGCAGGTGTCTGTCTTTCTCTCCCCCTCTCTGTCTTCCCCTCCTCTCTCCATTTCTCTCTGTCCTATCCAACAACGATGACAACAAGAATATCTACAACAATAAAACAACAAGGGCAACAAAAGGGAATAAATAAATAAATTTAAAAAAAATATTAAAAAAAAATTAAAGTCAAGCACCATTCGTTACAATGTCACACCGCCTAGTTCCTTCATCCTAAGTAACTCTTGTGTCCCACCTCTTGACTCTTCCCTCTCCTCATGAAATATTGATCTCTATCTTTCTAGTTTTGATTTTCCCAGACTATCATTTCAGGACAACCATATATATATATATCCTTTTCAGATTGGTGTCTTTCACTCAGTTTGTTTTTGAGTTGATTTTCAATATTAACATTACATGAAAGATAAATACCATATGATTGTAGCAATAGATACTGAAAAGCATGTGACAACTTTCAGCTCTAAGCTATGATAAGGACTCTTAAGAAATCTGGAATTGGTGCAGCCTGGAATGTTCCTACTCGTGACCACAGGATGCGAGCTCAGACCTGCAGGGATGCAGAGGTCACACAGGCTCCTGTGCTGAATATGGATCTCAGATCAAATCGAGGGGGTTACAGTCAACAATATTTATACATGTTCCCATACTTGAGAGCTGCTCTCTTCCCTGATCCAACTCTCTAGTCCTTTTTCCATCTATGACACCAGCTCCCCAGACAATAATTGGGGTCCACCTGCATATCAGATGGCAGGCTCAGACAAAAACTAGTAAAGCTATGGACCCCTTGGAATAGACCTAAAATAGACCTACTAGCTTTTTCCAAAACAGAGACCCCAAATCTTCATCTGCAATATTCCTGCCTTTAGGTTCATGATTAGTTAATAATTTGTACTGCTTTATATCTTAACTCTTTTTCAGCCACCAGGCACCCGATGATACCATGATGCCAACCAGACTTCCCTGGGCAGATGACCCCACCAATGTGTGCTGGAGCCCCGCTTCCCCAGAGCTCTGCCCCACTAGGGAAAGAGAGAGACAGGCTGGGAGTATGGATTGACCTGGCAACGCCCATGCTCAGTGAGAAAGCAATTACAGAAGCCAGACCTCCCACCTTCTGCACCCCATAATGACCCTGGGTCCATACTCCCAGAGGGAGATAAAGAATAGGAAAGCTGTCAGTGGAGGGGATGGGATACAGAGTTCTAGTGTTGGGAATTGTGTGGAACTATACCCCCATTATTCCATTATCTTGTTGGTGTTTCCATTTTATAAATAAAAATTATAAACACTAAAAAAATGGAGTTGAAGGAACATTCCTCAAACTAATAGAAGTCATATAACAAACTTAAAGCTGACACTATACTTGTGGGGGTGGGGGAAACTACAAGTATTTCCCCTAATACCTGTAACTAGACTAGAATGTCCTCTCTCCTCTCTGCTACTTATCGAAGTCCCAGATGTCCTAGTCAGCGTTATCAGGAAAGAAAACCACAGTAACGGGATCCAAGCAGGGAAGGAAGATGTTAAACTATCTCTGTTTGCAGATGGCATGATTATATATACAGTGAATCCTAAAGGCTTCACAAAATACGTACTAGGAACTATCAATAAATCCAGTGAAATGACAGAATACAAAATCAATCTGTACCAATCTGGGCCATTTCTCTGAAGCAAGGATCAGTTAGAGGAAAGAGTAGGGAAGGAAGCCGTTATAACCAAACCAAAAATTATACGTATTTTTCCTTCTATGGAGGATTTTAAAGGTTTCTCTCTCTCTACTCTTAAGAACAATGATCAGAATATCCCCCTGCCCTGTGTATTTTCATGTTTCCTGTGGTTTGGGCTTACTGGACTTCGTAGATCTACAAACTCATCACCTCTTTCAGTTATGGGGAATTTTCAGAATTTACCCCTTTGAATCTATGCTTAGATTCCTTTTCTCTCTAGAGCTTCCAAACAAAGTTTACTGGGGGGCCTGGTGGTAGCGAAGTGGGTTAAGTGCACATAGTATGAAGCGCAAGGACCTGCACAGGGATCCCGATTGAAGCCCCCGGCTCCCCACCTGCAGGGGAGTCGCTTCACAAGCAGTGAAGCAGGTCTGCAGGTGTCTGTCTTTCCTCCTCTCTGTCTCCTCTCCCCTCTTGATTTCTCTCTGTCCTATCCAACAACGATAACAACAATACTAAGAACAACAACAATAAACAAGGGCAACAAAAGGGGAAAAAATAGCCTCCAGGAGCAGTGGATTCATAGTGCAGGCACGGAGCCCCAGCAATAACCCTGGAGGCAAAAGAAAAAGAAAAAGAAAAAAAAGTTTATTAGGCTACTTTAACTTGTCCCACACCTGATTCCCTTTCTTTGTTTGTTTACTCCCGCAAACTTTCTGTTGGTAAATCTTGGGTGTACTACTTGTCATCTGCAATGCCTAGTGCACAATTGGTCCTCATATACACTGCTATTTTACTTGATATCTCACAATTTTTACTTCTAGAAGGCTGGGTGTGTTTCTTTACCATCTTTTATCTCTTTGAAGGGCTCTTGTTCAGTCTCTACCTTTAATTAAAACAGATAGGCTTGTCTGTTTTGCTACTGTCTACTAATTCTCCAATCTATATCATTTATGGATCTATTTCTACAGTCTTTTAAAAATTAATATTCACACCTTCCTTCTGTGTGTGCCTAATGACTGACAACTTAATGCAAAACACCACTTTATGCTTTGGATGTTGAGTGATTTGGTGACCCAAAGTATATCCTTGAACTTTTGGGAATGTATTAAAATTAGCTGAAATGGTTTGGCCTTCTGTGGCTTTGCTTTGAAACCTAGTTATGAGGAATCAGAGCAGTATTTGTTTCATGGTCAAATTTCCTACAGTTATGGCAAGAGCCTTTTCGGTAGTTTAATTCTGTATAAATCATCAGGTTTTATCTTGTTAGTAACACGCTTGTTCCTATCTCGTGAGCTCTGCACAATATGGATCCCTAATCTTATTATTATTTTTTGGTCATTTTATTTGGGGGCTAACGATTTACAATAGAGTTGTTGACACAGGGGTATAATTTCTTATCTCCCCATGGTAGGCGTCTGCAAAACACCCCCCAAACACACACACACCCACACACACACACACACACACACACGTGCGCACACACACGCGCACACACACACACACGCACACACGCACACACGCACATACACACACATACACACACACGTTAGGTCCTTTCCCACCATCCTGCCACCAGGACCCCAAAGCCCTGCCCTCACCCCCCTCAGTCCTCTTCCACAGAATCCTCTGCTTTGGGAGAACACACCAAAGCCAATCCAAGGTTTATTTGTGTTTCCCTTTCTGTCCATGTTTCTTAAGTTGCACCTATCAGTGAGGTCATCTAGTTTTCATCCTTCTCTTTCTCGCTGCTCTCACTCAACGTGATTCCTTCAAGCTCCATCCAAGAGGAGGCAAAAGAGATGATTTCATCATTTTTAACAACTGAGTAGTATTCATATATAAATACATATATATATCACGACTGATATTTTTCTTCCTTCTAATCTCTCCAGTTGGTTCTTTCTCTGACCTTGTGTAATTTTTTTTTTTGCATGAGTGCTGGTTAGCATTTTTCTTTTTTTTTTCTCTTTTTTAATATTTATTTCCTTTTGTTGTCCTTGTTTTATTGTTGTAGTTGTTGTTATTGATGTCGTCGCTGTTGGATAGGACAGAGAGAAATGGAGAGAGGAGGGGAAGACAGAGAGGGGGAGAGAAAGATAGACACCTGCAGACCTGCATCGCCGCCTGTGAAGCGACTCCCCTGCAGGTGGGGAGCCGGGGGCTCGAACTGGGATCCTTACGCTGGTCCATTAATGCTTTGCGCCACGTGCGGTTAACCTGCTGCGCTACCGCCCGACTAGCACTTTTCTAAGAAGTAAAGAATATTCGGTTAGCACTTTTCTAAGTAGTAAAGAATATTCCTTCTAGCAACTCTGGAATTTTCTTCTCTCTGTGTCCTAACAATTATTGTCACCTCATCCTCCAAAGCCCCCTATCTCCACTTATACAGAGTGTAATGGATTCTGCCTTCGTCTCCCTTCCTTATACTGTCATCTCTAAACTAGCTCCATGTGACACACTATGGGAACCGTGTGGCTTCTCTTATTGTTTCCT
This sequence comes from Erinaceus europaeus, assembly GCF_950295315.1. Lineage (NCBI taxonomy): Eukaryota > Metazoa > Chordata > Mammalia > Eulipotyphla > Erinaceidae > Erinaceus > Erinaceus europaeus. The sequence goes on along the minus strand of NW_026647340.1, from coordinate 27,358 downwards.
ATTTTTCAGGGCTCTCTGTTGCATTTTCTAAAGATTTTTAGGTGACTTTATGATTTTTTTCCTCATATACTCATATACTTTGTTCATACTTAGGTTACCTTAAGTTGAGGAGTAAGTCTAGTCTTTGGAATTCTTTATCTGAAGTATTAAGTGCTTCCCAAGCCCTGCTTACCACTATATTAAATGAATTCCTAGCTATAAAATATTTTTATATGAAAAATTAGAGACCCAAACAAACTAAAGGAAAAGAAAACTCTTCCAGATAGCTGGAAGACCCTGGACATGGAATAAGCTTTGGCGTTGAAAGTACAATATTGGGACCCGGTGGTGGCGCACCTGGTTAAGCGCATATGTTACAGTGCACAAGGACCCAGTTTCAAGTCCCTGGTCCCCACCTGTAGGTGGTGAAGCTTCATGAGTGGTGAAGCAGGGCTGCAGGTGTCTCTCTGTCTCTCCCCCTCTCCATCTCCCCCTCCCCTCTCGATTTCTGGCTGTCTCTATCAAATAAATAAAGACAATAATTTTTTTAAAAAAGAAAGTACAGTATTTATTACTTAGGCCTAAACAGCTTCCTCTCCTGCCCTACTTCACTTCCTCAATCACTGTATCTGCTCTACTAGTTATACAAAAGAAAGTAAGATGCATCTCTTAGTCTCTTCTGATAGCATCAGCATTATTATCACCCTCTAATAATCTTTTGAAGAAACACTGTATACATTCGGCCAGCAGATATGCTGGTAAAAAGATATTTATCAAGTAAAGGACAATTACTGTTGCTACAACCTCTATTAGAATCAGCAAATAAGTAGATGCAATAAAACTCAAGGTTTAGTTTAGACCCCATGAAAATTCTGGGTTTATTTCCTCCCTAATTGAGCCCAGACCCGATAAACCTAATACCAGTTTGGATATAACGAATGATGCTCAAGGCTTTAAGAAGTGGGAGAAAGCCCAAGCCTGTCAGGTAAAGAGGAGACTACAAAAGCCGGAAAAGGGCAAAAGACTGGCTCACTTAATAATGGCCTCCTTGGTCAATACCAGGCCACCCCATCACCTGGGGCCCTAGTCAGGGAATCCTGGGATTCCCACACAGATACAATGGGCCTAGACCTCTAACAGACCCCTCTCTCCACCATCACTGCTCACTTCCATCAGGAGCACCATCACAAGCCCTCTCGTGGGCCTCTCCAGGACCTGGCCCTCACTGCAGAGCAGCAATGGCAGGGACTGCCCACTCTCTGAAGCGAGGCTGGGTCAGCCTACTCAGCACTCGAGAAATACGGGTCCTGAAATGAGTGCAGCTTAAAGTGTTCCCAGCTGTGACCACAGACTGTGAGCTCAGACTGACAGGGACTCAGAGGTTACCCAGGCTCCTGTGCTAAATGTGAATAGATATGGCCCTCAGATCAGATCAATGTGATAATCGTATCTATTTATTTTCTTTGCGTTTGGGAGCTATTCTCTGCCTTGATTCAGCTTTCTAGTCCTGTTCTCAACTCTGACACCATCTTCCCAGACAATGTATTTGCTCCAGCAAAAATTACCAAAATCATAGGCCCCTAGGAACATAACTAAAATAGATTTTTCTAGCTTCTTACCACCCTAAAAACCCCTATTCACTTCTGTTCTATTCCTGCTTTATGGCTCCTGTTCATTAAACACTTTGGCCTGCTTTATAAATCTTACCTCTATTTCAGCCACCAAGCTACAGATGCGACTATGATTCCATCCTGACCTCCCTGGGCAGACGACCTCACCAATGTGTCTTGGAAGCCCACCTCTCCAGAGCCCTGCCCCACTAGGGAACGACAGAAACAGGCTGGGGGGGGGATCTATCTGACAACATCCACGTGCAGCAGAGAAGCAATTACAGAAGCCAGAACTCCCACCTTCAGCACCCCACAAAGAATTCTGGTTCATACTCCCAGAGGGGGAGAAATATTAGGGGAAGATGACCAAAGTGCTCTAAACTCCAACTCCATCGGGGTCCAAGGAGAAAAGAGGGAAAAGATGAAAAAAAAAATACTAAGAAGTAGTAGTAGGTGTGATTTAGAAAGACAGAGAAGTGAGGATCACAGAAAACAATGGGCAACTACATAAAAGTATAGACAGATAGTTAGAGAAATTATCATCAATCCGTATCTGTGACGCTGGGAGAACTACTGCAGTTTCCAATGGTGGGAATGGGGGCACAGGGCTCTGGTGGTGGGAGAAATATGGAGTTATATCTTTGTTATCTTATATTTTTATAAATCAATAGTAAGTCACCAATAAAAATTAATTTTAAAAAGAAATTATATATGCAACATCATTTTTTTTCAGATAGTAAAACTGTACAACTACTGTTATCACAACACTTGGGTCTTACGTGAGGCAGAATCCCTACAGGAGACACACTGGCATCCCAGGGGGGACTAACAGGTGACAGGCACTCCCTGCTCAGCCCACTGTCTGGGACACAATCCTATGTTACTCTAAAACTACAGAAAGTTGACTCGCCCTGAGAAGAACAGCCAGGTAACTCAATACAGGTTTCTGCATTCTTGCCGCACTCACTGTGACAGAGGAAAAGATTCTGAAGAAAAAGAAGAGAGATTTTGTCACTGCTGAGAATAGACTCACCATTCATCATGCATTACACTGATGCTAATGATTATTATAAAACTACATTGTACTAGTTGTATTTCTGCCCATCCATACCTCACTCATGCGACACTTTGGGATACAGAGATTCCCATTTGCTGGATAATCACAGCTTAAACTCTCTTAGTAATTGGGTGACCCTAAGTATATCCTTGAACTCTTAGATACCGTTCTCTTAAATTTTACTTAATATGAATTTTTCCTAACATAACAATGAGCATGGCAAATCAATTGGTATCTCTAAGTTGAGCAAAAAACAAAACGGAATATTAACCCCAGTGAAGTGCACATTGAAGCAGCTGAATTCAGAGTGGAGGCTGCAATTCCAAACCAGTCCCAAGTTATTGAGGAGTTAAAAGACACTTAGCATAGTGAACAACCTGATATGATTCAGTGAGGCAATGCAAGTGTCCAGATGGGTCATGAAAGCGTTTTCCTTATTTATAGAACAGCGTTATCTAGCCTAGAATTTAGTCTGGGATCCAAATTGCTCGTCCTTCTTGACATTATTTATCTCCCACATCTGTATTCACTGATCAACAGTGTTCTCCTCACAGTTTGCAACTCAATTCACAGATGAGTGTGTGGACGGCTTCTTCAGTCCTTTGTCTCGTTGTGTATTCACGCAGTGCTGGGAGGTTACCCCTTAAAGTTTTCTGTTTATTTGTTATCAAAAGGAGCTTATGTGTGGTTTAGTCTGCTTAAGGATCCTCCCTACTCTACAACTGACCTAAGGTAAGTTGTTTACTTTAAATGAGTTGGACACACACATACCTACACAGAAAAACACAAACGGGGCAGAATCAAAGGAAAGGATATTTTCGGGGGGTGTGCAGTGACAGACCTTGCTGAGTGAACAATGACCATGCACAAGGACCCCAGTTCAAGCTTCCAGTTCCCTCCCACCTGCAGGGGGTAAATTCACAAGTGCTGAAGCAGTGAGACAGTTCTCTCTCTCTCTCTCTGTAAAAAATCTTTTGCATTATCTTTATTTATTAGATAGAGACAGTCAGAAATCAAAAGGGGAAAAGGTGATACACAGACAGAGAGACAGAGAGACACCTGCAACACTGCTTCACCACTTGCAAAGATTCTCCCTTGCCAGCAGGGAGCAGGCGCTAAATTCGAGTCCTTGCACATGGTAATTTGTGTGCTCAGCCAGGTGTGCCGCCACGTGGCCCCTCTTTCTCTTCTTCCTCTTTCTCTCCCTCTAGCTCGTTTTCCCTCTCAACTTCTCCCTGTCATAACAAATTAAATAATAATTAATAATTTAATTAAAAATAAATAAAATTATTTTTTCTTTCGAACACAGAGGAATTTAATAAAAATTCACCACTAAACAGAAAGCTAAAGAAGGTCCCAAAACTTGGCCCTATAATACAACTTGAGATCTGGGAGTGTGATGTCTCCAATTCTGTTCCTTCTTCTTAAGACTGTTTTGACAAAGGAACATTCCCCAGGAAATCAATGCCTCCAGAGCAGCTTGGATGCATATGTTCCTCCCACGTGGGTTCTATCTTCATTTAATAGATAACACATGACATCATCTCCCCAGACAATAACTTGGGTCCACCGGCATATCAGATGTCAGGCTAAGGAAAAAACTAATAAAATCATGTGCCCTTTGGAATATACCTAAAATAGACCCAATGACTAATTCCAAAATGAAGACTCCAAATCTTCATCTGCAATATTCCAGCCTTTAGGTTCATGATCAGTCAAATATTTATATGGCTTTATATGTTAACTCTTTTTCAGCCACCAGGTTCCAGATGCTACCATGATGCCAACCAGGCCTGCCTGGGCAGAATACCCCACCAATGTGTCCTGGAGCCCCACTTCCCCAGAGCCCTGCCCCACTAGGGAAAGACAGAGACAGGCTGGGAGTATGGATCGACCTGTCAATGACCATGTTCATCAGAAAAGCAATTATAGAAGCCAGACCTTCCACCTTCTGCATCTCATAATAACCCTGGGTCCATGCTCCCAGAGAGATAAAGAGTAGGAGAGCTTTGGGGGGTGGGGAGATGGGATACGGACTTCTGGTGATGGGAATTGTGGGACATTGTACCCCTCTTATCCTATGGTCTTGTCTGTGTTTCCATTTTATAAACAAATCAATAAATGAATGAATGAATAAATAAATAAATAAATAAAAAAGATAACACAAACTCACTGCAAGTCTAAGAATGTCTTTGGCAGCCTATGCTTCCTAGATACCCTACTGTAGCTACCTTTAGGTCTAGTCTAGCTATGATTTTTTTATTAGTCTTTTTTCTTTCATCTTGGAATGAATACAGTTGTTCTACTCTAAGAAAACAATTGGGGGGCCAGACAGTGGTGCACCTGACTATATACACACATTACAGTGCACAAGGACCTATGTTCAAGCCCCTGGTCTCCACCTGCAGGTGGAAAGTTTCATGAGCACTGAATCAGGGCTGCAGGTGACTCTCTCTCTCTCTCTCTCTCTCTCTCTCTCTCTATATATATATATATATATATACCTTCCCCTCTCCTCTCAATTTCTCTCTGTCTCTATCCAATAATAAATAAATAAGATCATTTAAAAAAAAGGAGAAAACAAGTGTAGGATGGGGGTAGATAGAATAATAGTCATACAAAAAGACCATCATGCCTGATGCTCCAATGTCCCAGGTTCAATTCCCCATACCACCATAATCCAGAACTGAACAGTGCTCAGTCATCACCGCCCAGCTATTATCCACATTGGTCTCCAGCTCCCACTGATTCTGTGCTCAGAGACACTAAGATGGAACTTTCGGAAAGCAAACTGGCATCTGTTCAGTGATCTTACCAACAAATCTATTCCTGCAATTCCATTTAACTCTATCCCCTCTGAAGATTCCTACAGGCGCTTCCGCCAAGCCATCTTCAAAGCAGCTTCCCAAGCCATTCCTCGTGGGAGACGTGCTAACTATACGCCTTGTCTTGATGCTGAATGCGAGCAACTACTAAAGCAGTATGATGAGTCGGGCGACCCAGATGTGGCCGACCATCTCATTGCCTCCCTGGATGCAGCACGCCAAGCCCACTGGCAACAACTCACGGAAAGTCTGAACTTCACCTACTCAAGTAGGAAGGCCTGGAAGCTTCTCCATAGTCTGGGTGCCGGTAGCCAACCCCCTCCCGTCTCCCATCCTCCCGTATCTCCAAACTCAGTGGCCAGTCACCTAACTCAAGTTGGACGTGCTAAGATCGACCCAGTCTGGAAAAGAGAAATTTCCCATGAGTGGTCATCCCACTTCCGGTTATCTTGTCCATCTCCAAAACTCTCTCCCTTTACACTGTCTGAACTGGGGGACGCTTTGAAGACGGTTAAACCGGGAACGGCTGCTGGCTATGATAACATCACCCCAGAACTCATTCTTAACTTGGGCCCCGTGGCAAAGAAGTGGCTCACTACATTCCTGTCCCACATCTTGGAATCTGAGTCTATGCCCAAAATTTGGTGTCGTGCCAAGATAATAGCAGTTTTGAAACCAAAGAAAGACCCAACACTGGCCACCAGCTATAGACCAATTTCTCTCCTCTCCGTGTGTTACAAACTCCTTGAGAGGCTGCTTCTGTCACGTATTTCTCCTCTTACAGAGAAATTCCTATCACCCGCCCAAGCTGGTTTCCGCCCAGGAAGATCTACCTGCAAACAAGTCCTGGCCCTCTCAACTTACATTGAAAATGGATTCCAGAAGAATTTAAAGACGGGTGCTGTCTTTGTTGATTTCACAGCAGCCTATGACACGGTCTGGCACCGTGGTCTCCTAGTCAAGATCTCAAGATGCCTGCCTCCATGGGTGGCCAACACTATATCGTTTCTTCTCCAAAACAGAAGATTCCGGGTGCATCTGGGTGACAAGTCTAGCAGATGGAGACTTGTCTCAAGTGGCCTCCCCCAGGGCTCTGTTCTGGCTCCTACGCTATTTAATATTTACATTAATGACCTCCCAGAAACTTCTTCAAGGAAGTTCATCTACGCCGATGACATCTGCTGTGCAACTCAGGCATCCAAGTTTGACATCCTCGAGGAAACACTCATGAAAGACATGTCTCTGATATCTGATTACTGTAAAAAATGGCGACTAATCCCTAGCACTGCAAAAACGGTATCATCTGTTTTCCATCTACACCATGCCTCGGCCTTGCGTGAGCTTAATGTGCAACTTGACGATATGAGAATCTGGCATGAAGCCCAGCCAGTCTATCTTGGCGTTACTCTCGATCGCACTCTGTCATTTCACAAACATCTCATAAAAACTGCAGCAAAGGTGGGCGCGAGGAATAACATCATTGCAAGACTGGCCAGCTCCTCATGGGGCGCGAGCGCTTCCACACTACGATCATCATCTCTGGCATTATGCTATTCCACTACAGAATACTGTGCCCCAGTATGGTTCCGTAGCCCCCATGTCCACTTGGTCGATTCCAAATTATATTCCTCCATGAGGATCATTTCTGGAACCATCCGTTCCACCCCGGTTCCATGGCTGCCAGTTCTTAGCAACATCGCCCCGCCAGATATTCGTCGGGATGCGGCATCATCTAAGTTCATTTCCCATGTCTGCGCTCGACCGGACCTGCCAATATACGCGGATATCTTCGCCCACCCTGTCCAACGCTTGACGTCTCGTCACCCAATCTGGTCCCCTACGCCTACACTGAACTTCTCTGTTCCAGTCTCTTGGAAACAGAGTTGGCAATCAGCTGAGGTCAAGAACAAACAGCTCATCACAGACCCCTGCAAGCGTCAACCTGGCTCTGACCTAGCACGTTATGACTGGGCCCTCCTCAATCGCTATCGAACAGGCCATGGCCGGTGCGCCGCTATGTTCCATCGCTGGGGAGCCAGAGACGACCCGAACTGCCCCTGCGGCTACAGACAGACTATGACCCACATAGTCAATGACTGCCACCTCTCCAGATTCAAAGGAGGTCTCGAAACTTTACATCAGGCTCAACCTGACGCTGTTGACTGGCTACGGAAGAAGGGCAAATGCTAGAAGAAGAAGGTAAAAAGAAAAAAAAAAGAAATAAGAAGAAAACAATTGTGAAACATGGTATTCGATCAATATTGTTAATAATTCGCAACACTCACTCATTTTCAATCATTGACCTTTGCAGCAGGATATGACATATTTATAACCAAGGAAGCAGAAGGAATGTCCCTGGGTGAGAGATGGTCCCTGGGAGTCTCTTGAAAGAATATTGTTCTTAATGGGAACAAGAGACTTCAACCGACCAAAATGCCAAAAGTTTCAGTTTAATGACACCATCAGCCTGGATCCTTCCATGTTTTAGTTCTCAATTTCTAGCAGATGCCTTCATAGGAGTAAGGTTTCTGTATTCTCACTGGTGGGGTATTCTCAACCCACAGAACAAATTCCATATGTGTCTGCACCCCATGTAAGTGATTCCCGTGATTTCTGTGCCATTTCCTAACCGCAGGAATAGCACAGTGACAGCCTGAACCTTGACTTGCAGATCAGGGCCATCATGTGAGCTACGTATCAGACACCCTGATGTATGTCTGATCTCACATGTTTCTCATTCTGAAAACTAGAAGTCATGACATTTTATCAATAGATCAGGTCTCCAAAAGTGCTTGAACAAACTGGAGAACGGTTTTGCCAACGAGAATTTAGATTAGTTCCTTGGTGGATAACACTTTTCTGGACGAAGCTTCTCCTCTGTCTGTCTGAGCCTGCAGGCCCCCGGGGAGACCCACTCAAAGCCTGTTTACCAAAATAGAAACTGGGACATTCTTACTTAGCTCTGGATCAAACTGCAAAAGAGGCTGTAGCTGGAGGCAGAAGGGCTACATAACTTGTTCTCTCGTTGCTAACTAAACTGCTTTATGTTTTTGTTTTAATGGATATAGTTAGTGATTACATCCATTTAACATTATAATTATATCTTCTTAAAGGACAGTTGATGGCATTCTTCTATAGAAACCGTAATTACTATATGACTTCTCTATTAATTTAAGATCTTATATGACTTGCCACAATATGCTTCTTCTGAGATGTTACAAAGAACATAATTCGATGTCATATGGTATATGACCACACACTGCACACCACTGGACTGAGAAAGCTGAGCACAGAATTTCTTTTCTCTGAGATTGGGGCAAGACAACTTCTCTGCATATAATTGATTTTATCATTCAAGAATGTATGATATTTGACACAAAAAGCTTCTGTTTTTATATGTAAAGCAAATACACCATCTATTTTTTTGTTTGTTTTCCTCCAGGGTTATCACTGGGGCCTGGTACCTGCACTACAAATCCACTGCTCCTGAAAGCTATTTTTCTCATTTTGTTATCCTTGTTGTTGCACTTGTTGTAGTTGTTGTTATTATTGTTGTCATAGCTGTTGTTGGGTAGGACAGACAGAATTCGAGAGAGGAGGGGAAGACAGAGAGGAGGAGAGAAAAGTAGACACCTGCAGACCTGCTTCACCGCTTGCAAAGTGACCCCCTGAAGGTGAGGAGTTGGGGGCTCGAAAACACCGTCTTTTAAAATAAAAATGGAGCATAGTGTGTGACATAAACAAAACAGAGTAATCAGAAGTCATACAAAGGTGGGTTGTCCAACTCATTTTTTAAAAATTTTTTTCTTAATTTTTAAAATTTTCTTTACTTACTGGATAGAGACAGCCAGAAGTCGAGAGGAAGGGGAAGACAGAGGGGGAAAGAGACAAGAGAGACACTTGCAGCACTACGTCACCACTTACAAAGCTTTCCCCCTGCAGGTGGGGACCGGGGACTCGAACCCAGGTCCTTGAGCACAGCAACATGTGTGCTTAACCAGGTGCACCGTCACCCGGACCCTCCAACTCATTTTGAGAGACCGGTAGAGGTCACACCAGTCACCTAACGCCTTAACTGAACTTGGAAGGTTCTGCTTACAGAGTCAGACGTCTTCCCTGATGGGAATTACGTGGGCAATGGGAGAAGACCAAGCATCTACTGTGCAGAGAAACATAAGCAGATCAGGGTTACCCAAGTCTCAGAGCCAAACTCAGAGTGCTGGGGACTGGGGCCAGGGGTGGGTGAGAGTGGTCCTCAGGCTTTGTATTAATTTTTATTATTATTAATTTTTATTACTTATTTAATAATGATTAACAAGATTGGAAGATAACAGGGGTGCAATTTCACATAGTTCCCACCACTAGAGTTCCGTGTCCCATCCCCTCCTTTGGGAGATTCCCTATTCTTTATCCCTCTGGGAGTCTGGACCCAAATTCTTTCTGGGATGCAGAAGGTGGGAGATCTGGCTTCTGTAGTTGCTTCTCTGCTGGACATGGGTGTTGGCAGACTGACAGGGAGGCAGAGGTCACACGGGCTCGTGTGCTAAATGTGAATATATATGGGCCCAAGGTCAGATCAACAAGGTGAACAGTTAATGGTATTTATATACTTTCCTCATGTTTAAGAGCTACTCTCTGCCCTGATTCAACTTCCTAGCCCTATTCTCAACTCTGTCATCTCCCTAGAATATACTTTTAGTCCACTATGGGCATGTTAGCTGTTAGACTCAGGCAAAAATCACTAAAGTCATAAACTCCTTGGAACATACCTAACATAGACTCCCTAGCTTCTTCCCACATGAAGATCTCTAGTTTTATCTGCTCTATTCCTACCTTTTGGTTCCTGTTTATAAAACAATTTACCCTGCTTTATATTTTACTGCCTTTCAGCAATATAAAGGTATATAGGTAGATATCTGTCTCTCTATACATACATTATATTTATATATATTGGATTCATTTAAATAGCAATTTTATTATAGTAAGCAGAGTTGGAATTTTAGTTATATATGTCAACTTCTCTCTGTATTTTATTAGGTCACTTGGTTCGGGGCAGGGGTGGGGGGGTATTGCTTTACAAGACTGTTGTCACAGGTATACAACTGATAGCTCTTTATTTTCTGTCCCAAGTTCTTCTACCTAACATCTGAATATGTTTCTTTTGTCATTTATAATGGGGGGTCTGTCATTTACAGTTTTTATTTTTTTATTTATTGGGAAATTAATATTTTACATTTGACAGTAAATACAATAGTTTGTGCATGCATAACATCTCTCAGTTTTCCACATAACAATACAACCCCCACTAGGTCCTCTGTCATCTTTTTCCAGGACCTGTATTCTCCCCCCCCCCACAACCCCAGAGTCTTTTACTTGGGTGCAATACGCCAGTTCCAGTTCAGGTTCTACTTGTGTTTTCTCTTCTGATCTTGTTTTTTCAACTTCTGCCTGAGAGTGAGATCATCCCATATTCATCCTTCTGTTTCTGACTTATTTCACTTAATATGACATTTTCAAGGCCCATCCAAGATCGGCTGAAAACGGTGAAGTCACCATTTTTTATAGCTGAGTAGTATTTCATAGTTCTCTGTCCCCTGGTGTTAGCAAAGGGCCTCCCCGCCGCTGCTCCAGCTTCTGAGGGCAGAAGCAATGGAGACTCACAGTTGCATTTGGTGAGTCTTATGGGAGTCCTCTCCTCCCTTCCGCCGTCCCCTTGTTGGTGAAACAGACTGGAGGTGGTGACTCAAGTGGTAAACTGCCAGACTATTACCAGCCACTTAATCTCTCCCTAGGCTCCTCTTTGTCCACGAGCCACAACATGTTTGCACTCACCGGTGATTTGGTGGGTTCCTGAAGTTGTTCTAGTCCTGTCTTGTTTCGATCCCAGGTGGTCTCCTTTGGGATTCCTAGTTGATCCCATTTACGATTTTTAGTATAGTTAAGGAAGCAGCCTTGCATGTATGCTATTACGCCAGTTCCAGTTGTGTTGGGTTAACATCAACATGAGTTTATTTTACATTAAGTCCTTAAGCTCTCCAGACCATGGTTTCTACTGCTGAGGTATATTTACAGATCATTATGAAGATCAAAGAAGAAAAGTGAGATAGTAAGATAATACTCCAGAGCAGTGCCAGAGACATGTACGCTCCTGGTAAAAGCTGGCTGCCTTTTTATCCAACCGTCTGTTCTCACCATGGAGACAGGAGGGATAAGGGTTAGCATGGGATCTCAAAGATAACATCTCCCCTTTCTGTCTTCCAGCAGACATCCCAGCTGTTCACAGTCTTCCATACTTTGAAGCTACAGAGAATGCCAAAATCCTTCATAGCATAAAATCAGCTGCAGGGACGTGACTTTTGAGATGACACCTATTTGCTCTCCCTGGACTGGATAATCTTAAAATTGCAGATGTGACAGTTTGAACTCGTAATAACTGCAGCCCAATTTCCAAAATCGTACAACTGAGTGAAAAGCAGGAAATTTAAAGTTGTGAGACTACAGGAAATTAAACGGAGGAAATATGCTAGAAATGGAGCCTTGGGGGCACTGAGAGTGGAGACGAGATTGGAATTGGTTTTCATGGAAGGCAGAATTCTGACCCCACAAAGTAGTCAGATAGCTTAATCCAGCAGTATATGAATATGTTGCTTTGCATGAGAAAGATGAATTTTTCAATGACAGTCAAATAACTTGAGAAAGGAAGATTAGCCTGGAGTCTCTTGGTGGATCCTGTATCCTAACAAGTATTCTCAGAAATCACAGAAAAGAAGGACCTGTGCAAGGATCCAGGTTCGAGCCCCCGGCTCCCCACCTGCAGAGGAGTCGCTTCACAAGTGGTGAGGCAGGTCTGCAGGTGTCTTATCTTTCCCTCCCTCCGTCTTCCCCTCCTCTCTCCATTAGCAACAACAAAAAGATGGTCTCCAAGGAGCAGTGGAGTCATAGTGCCGGCACCAAGCCCAATCAATAATCCTGGAGGCAAAAAAAAAAAAAAAAAAGCAGGAAAGAAATAACAGAAAATACAATGAAAGAGCTGTGTGAATGAAGACAGAGTTCCAAGACGCAGTGAGGCAAGAGACACAAGTTAGCTTCTAGAATCTGGAGCACCTAGTTCACCTCTAGGGCCTCCCAGAGGTGGAACAACCTTTTGATATCTTAATCTTATTCTTTTTAGACCTATCTTTGAACTTCTGTCTTCATGAACTAGAAAACAATAATTCTTTACTTATCTCAGCTACCAAACTTATGGAAATTTGTTATGGTAGCAATATAGGCCTTGGGAAAAGGCCTGGGTACACAATAGAAAGGGATCATCTGAGTGAGTTGTAGATTATCATTAGAGACTTAATGTGAGAGCAAGTAAAGTCACCCGGGAAAGTGTGATTTCTGGCCCATTTGAAGAGGCTTGTTCGGCTAATGGCAGATGGACCATTGCTCAAGGGTGCTTTGCTCCCTGAATTGGTCTGACAATCTGAGTTTGAATCAATTCCCTTGTCTACTGCGTCTAATTGATCTAGTGAGTTAACTTTTCGAAAGTGGCACTACTTTCATTTTTAAAAGTAAGAATAACATTAATTACTTCTTAGAGTCAAGTGAAATGGTAACTAGAGAGTGTCTGGTACTGAGTAAGTGCCCCTCCGTGGACACTTCTATTTTTACAAATGGAAGATACAGTCGAACTGGCAGTTTACTAGAGTTACAGAAAACTCTGAATGCCAAAGGCTAAGATTACTCCCTCTAGCTTGGCATAAAATGATTTTCAGGAAATCTTCAAAAGAAAAGAAATTTAAGGGGGTTGGGCAGTAGTGCAGAGGGTTAAGCGCACATGGCGCAAAGCACAAGGACTGGCATAAGGATCCCAGTTCGAGCCCCCAGCTTACCATCTGCAGGGGGGTCTCTTCACAGGTGGTGAAGCAGGTCTGCAGGTGTCTGTCTTTCTTTCCCCCCCTCTGTCTTCCCCTCCTCTCTCCATTTCTCTCTGTCCTATCCAACAACAACATCAACAACAATAATAATAACCACAACAAGGTTACAACAACAAGGGCAACAAAAAGGGAAAAAAAGCCTCCAGGAGCAGTGAATTCATAGTGCAGGTACTGAGCCCCAGCAATAACCCTGGAGATAAAATAAAATAAAATAAATAGAATAACCATCCACTGAATGTCTGAGGGCTAGAAGTTGATCTTCATGTAAGAGTACTGGAAAAGTTCGGTAGCTGTTGCCCAGGCATCTTCCCTCATTCTGATGCTGATGTGTAAAAGGGCTCAGATGTTGTCCTGGAAACAGCACTAGCCATAGAGTTGGAGGATAAGGGCTGCGGACTGCTACTCTGGACGTGTTCTGTGTTGGGTAGCACTCTGATGCTTGAGCTACTAGGCTGGCACTGGTTCAATCAAATAGCCCTTGTGGCTCAGTGCTTGTGAGACTGTGGTATTTTCATGTCATACTCCTCTTGAACTTATCTGTTCTGTCAAATCATTCATCCTCAGAAAAGTGACCTCCTGCAAAGCAAAGTAATCCTAATTGCTCTGAACCTCAGCGACTATTAAGAGCTGCATATAACATAACGAATAATTAGGTTTTTGACAAGGATTTGCAGACTAGCTACAAAAGGTGCACATCAGCGTGTAAATTCTGTTTTGTTTGGAATGAGAGTGTTCTTATCCAAGTTAAGCATGTCATATGGTATCTTCTGGTCAGGGTTTCTTGTCTGAGACAGTCAGGGAAAGGAAACAACAATTTCCCCATCCATGCACCCAGTGAAACCATGTCAAACTGCTACTGAAAGAGCTACAAAAAATGTATCAATAGCAACACAGTAATAGTAAGAGATTTCAATGCCCCACTCTTTCAGACTGATGAATAAATTAGGCAGAACCACTTCCTGGTTCCTATTTATTAAACATTTTGTCCTGCCTCATAACTTATTGCCTTTCAGTCACCAAGTTACAGATGCTACCATGATGCCAACTTGACTTCCCTGGGCAGACAACCTCACCAATGTATCCTGCAACCTCACTTCCCCAGAGACCTGCTCCACTATGGAAAGACAGAAACAGGCTGGGGGTAGGGATCCACCTGCCAACACCTATGGTTAGTGGAGAAGCAATTACAGAAGCCACAACTCCCACCTTCTGCGCCCCATAAAGAATTTTAGTCCATACTCCAATAGGGGGAGGAATGTTAAGGGAAGATGGCCAGAGGGCTCTGTTCTCCAACTCCATCAGAACACAAAGAGAGAAAAGGAAAAAGTAGCTATAAGGGTAGATGTGACTTAGAAAGGAAGCGAAGGCAGGACCACAGAAAAATGGTCAAATATCTAGCAGTCAATCCATGTCTGTGACGTTGGGAGAACTACTGCAGTTTCCCCAGTGGAAGGAGTGGAGACATGGTGGTGGGAATGGTGGAGTCGCACCCTGGTTATTTTACAGTTTTGTAAATCAATAAAGAAATGTTATATTACTTGCGGCCGTTGGACAGTAATCCAGGTTCTACTACAGACTCTGGCACAGAGTGAGATGCTGGCAATGACGGCTGTGATAAGCTTTCATAGAGAGACTGCAGGCAGGTGCCCGGTGGTGGCACGTTACCAGGTACAAGGACCTGGCTTCAAGCGGACAGGGGGGAGCAGGAGGGGACGGGACTGGGGGAGCCTCATGAGAGGTGAAGCAGAATCACAAGTCTCTCCTACTTTATTGCTCCTTCTCACTCAGTTTCTATCAGTAGATAAGTAAATAAAATGACTTTAATGTTATATTAAAAGAGAGTCAACAGCCAGAATAGCTTTGTAGAATACAAGTTGCTATTTAAACCCAGCAGTTTAACAAGATTAAATACATTATAAAACCCTGAACAGAGAAGACTGCAGATTCTCAGGGAGCTGCTTGGTATAGCATAGCCTTGCCCAAATCATCCAGAATTCTTAGAACATGTTGCATTAGTATCTAGATAATAAAAGCCTCAGATACAAACCTCATACAGTGTGCCAAGTCCAAGGCCTTGCTGGGGACCCGGGAAGCGGTGTGGCGGGTACAGTCTATTGACTGTTTCAGCTCCTCGTCTCCCACTCACCTGTGAATCACAGCTACCGCGCTCTTTCATCGATGTCCTTGCTCCAAAACTTAAGCCTATTGCCCCTCCCCTAGACGATTTTCTCTCACTCTTAGCACAAAATTGTCTAACCAGAGTTGAATGAAGGAGTGGAGGAAAACCAAGTAGAATTTTAGAGTTAAACAACAACAACAACAAAAAAATAGCTTCAAAGAGAACAATAGATATCTTTGAGATTAAAAATAGTCAGTTTTTGGGAGTCAGGTGGTAGCGCAGCGAGTTAAGCACAGACGGTGCAATGCGCAAGGACTGGCGTAAGGATCCCGGTTCGAGCCCCCCGGCTCCCCACCTGCAGGGGAGTCACTTTATAGGCGGTGAAGCAGGTCTGCAGGTGTCTATCTTTCTCTCCCCCTCTCTGTCTTCCCCTCCTCTCTCCATTTCTCTCTGTTCTATCCAACAACGACATCAATAACAACAATAATTACAATAATAACAACAAGGGCAACAAAAGGGAATAAATAAATAAATAAATATTTTTTTAAAATAGTCATTTTTCAGGAGTCGGGCGGTAGTGCAGCAGGTTAAGCACAATGGCACAAAGCGCAGGGACCGGCTCAAAGATCCCGGTTCAAGCCCCCCAGCTCCTCCCCCCAACTCACCTGCAGGGGAGTTGCCTCACAGGCAGTGAAGCAGGTCTGCAGGTGTCTGTCTTTCTCTCCCCCTCTCTGTCTTCCCCTCCTCTCTCCATTTCTCTCTGTTCTATCCAACAACGACATCAATAACAACAATAATTACAATAATAACAACAAGGGCAACAAAAGGGAATAAATAAATAAATAAATATTTTTTTAAAATAGTCATTTTTCAGGAGTCGGGCGGTAGTGCAGCAGGTTAAGCACAATGGCACAAAGCGCAGGGACCGGCTCAAAGATCCCGGTTCAAGCCCCCCAGCTCCTCCCCCCAACTCACCTGCAGGGGAGTTGCCTCACAGGCAGTGAAGCAGGTCTGCAGGTGTCTGTCTTTCTCTCCCCCTCTCTGTCTTCCCCTCCTCTCTCCATTTCTCTCTGTCCTATCCAACAACGATAACATCAATAACAACAACAATAACTACAACAATAAAAGCAAGGTAACAAAAAGGAAAGATAAATAAATAAATAAATAAAAATAGCCAGTTTTCCAGCTCTGAAGGCCAGAACTTCTTCCCACCTGCTGAGGTCTGGCTCTCAGGAAGTCCGGCTCCAATACCATCCTCCAGGATGCCCAGAGCACCACTGCTATCTATGTTCGCCAGAGGAAAGCCTAAAAGTCCCAGGATATCATTAAAGAAAGCTGCTTCAGTTCTCTGAATAGAAAGTCAAGACTGCCAAACAGACATGACGACGGGCCTAGATCTCGAATAGATCCCTCTCTCCATTATCACTGGTCATCAGGAACAACACAATAGATCCCTTTGTGGACCCCCATAGGACGTTGCCCTCAACATGTATCAACAACAGTAGAGAATGTTTCATCCTACAAAGGGAGCTGGACAACATACTCTATGTTTCACCTGAGGAAGATGGGTCCTGAAATTGGGGCAGCTTGGAATATTCCTACTCATGACCACACAGGCTCCTAAGCTGAATATGGGCCCCAGATCACATCAAATTGATGAAGTTTACAGTCAACAATATTTATACACCTTTCCCATACTTGGGAGCTCTTCCCTGATCCAGCATTCTGGTCCTTTTTCCAGCCACAATGTCATCTCCCCAGACAATAACTTAGATCCACCTGCATATCAGATGTCAAGCTCAGGACAACAAAAACTAGTATAGTCATGGGTTCTTCGGAATATAACTAAACTAGGACTACTATCTGCAAAACGGAGATCCCTCAAATCTTCATATGAACTTTTCCAGCCTTTAGGTTCATGATTAGTCAACATTTTTTGGCTCTATATGTTAACTCTTTTTTCAGCTACAAGGTTACAGATACTAACACAAAGACAACTGGACTTCCCTGGGCAGACAATCCCACCAGTGTGTCCTGGAGCTCCATTTCCCCAGAACCCTGCCCCACTAGGGAACGAGAGAGAGGCAGGCTGGGAGTATGGATCGACCTGACAACGCCCATGTTCAGTGGGGAAGCAATTACAGAAGCCAGACCTTCCACCTTCTGCACCCCATAATGACCCTGAGATACTCCCAGAGGGATAAAGAACAGGGAAGCTATCAGGGGAGGGGATGGGATATGGAGTGCTGGTAGTGGGAATTGTTTGGAGTTGTACCTCTCTTATCCTATGGTTCTTGTCAGTGTTTGCTTTTTATAAATAAAGATAAAAAAAAGAATGTCAAGACTGGGGAGTCAGGCAGTAGCATGGCAGGTTAAGTTCACATGACACAAAGCGCAGGGGCAGGTCTAAGGATCCTGGTTCGAGCCCCCGGCGGCTCCCCACCTTCAGGGGCGTCATTTCACTAGTGGTGAAGCAGGTCTGCAGGTGTCTATCTTTCTCTCCCCTTTCAGTCTGTCTTCCCCGCCTCTCTCCATTTCTCTCTGTCCTATCTAACAATGACAACATCAACAACAACAACAATAACTACAACAAAAATGAAAAATAACAAGGGCAACAAAAGGGAAAGTAATTTTTTTAAATAAAAAGAAAGTCAATACTGCACTGACCTCATAAATATGCCAGGTAGTGAGTTTTTCCCCACCTAATGTGCCTTCTAACCTGAGGCTCCAGTCATCAGACAAAATATTCCACAGTGTGGGGCTTAAGTATTTAGGCCACGGCTTTAAGTTGGGGTGCCTAGGCATTAATCTGCTGCACTTAGGGGGAGTATGGAGTAGTGGTCAGGGGTGACGTGGGGGAGAAGACAGACACCACTCTGCCTGCTGGAGCAGGTGGCAGGAGTAGTGGTCGGGGGTGACGTGGGGGAGAAGACAGACACCACTCTGCCTGCTGGAGCAGGTGGCAGGAGTAGTGGTCGGGGGTGACGTGGGGGAGAAGACAGACACCACTCTGCCTGCTGGAGCAGGTGGCAGGAGTAGTGGTCGGGGGTGACGTGGGGGAGAAGACAGACACCACTCTGCCTGCTGGAGCAGGTGGCAGGAGTAGTGGTCGGGGGTGACGTGGGGGAGAAGACAGACACCACTCTGCCTGCTGGAGCAGGTGGCAGGAGTAGTGGTCGGGGGTGACGTGGGGGAGAAGACAGACACCACTCTGCCAGCTGGAGCAGGTGGCAGGAGTAGTGGTCGGGGGTGACGTGGGGGAGAAGACAGACACCACTCTGTCAGCAGGAGCAGGTGGCAGGAGTAGTGGTCGGGGGTGACGTGGGGGAGAGGACAGACACCACTCTGCCAGCTGGAGCAGGTGGCAGGAGTAGTGGTCGGGGGTGACGTGGGGGAGAGGACAGACACCACTCTGCCTGCTGGAGCAGGTGGCAGGAGTAGTGGTCGGGGGTGACGTGGGGGAGAGGACAGACACCACTCTGCCTGCTGGAGCAGGTGGCAGGAGTAGTGGTCGGGGGTGACGTGGGGGAGAGGACAGACACCACTCTGCCTGCTGGAGCAGGTGGCAGGAGTAGTGGTCGGGGGTGACGTGGGGGAGAGGACAGACACCACTCTGCCTGCTGGAGCAGGTGGCAGGAGTAGTGGTCGGGGGTGACGTGGGGGAGAGGACAGACACCACTCTGCCTGCTGGAGCAGGTGGCAGGAGTAGTGGTCGGGGGTGACGTGGGGGAGAGGACAGACACCACTCTGCCTGCTGGAGCAGGTGGCAGGAGTAGTGGTCGGGGGTGACGTGGGGGAGAGGACAGACACCACTCTGCCTGCTGGAGCAGGTGGCAGGAGTAGTGGTCGGGGGTGACGTGGGGGAGAGGACAGACACCACTCTGCCTGCTGGAGCAGGTGGCAGGAGTAGTGGTCGGGGGTGACGTGGGGGAGAGGACAGACACCACTCTGCCTGCTGGAGCAGGTGGCAGGAGTAGTGGTCGGGGGTGACGTGGGGGAGAGGACAGACACCACTCTGCCTGCTGGAGCAGGTGGCAGGAGTAGTGGTCGGGGGTGACGTGGGGGAGAGGACAGACACCACTCTGCCTGCTGGAGCAGGTGGCAGGAGTAGTGGTCGGGGGTGACGTGGGGGAGAAGACAGACACCACTCTGCCTGCTGGAGCAGGTGGCAGGAGTAGTGGTCGGGGGTGACGTGGGGGAGAAGACAGACACCACTCTGCCTGCTGGAGCAGGTGGCAGGAGTAGTGGTCGGGGGTGACGTGGGGGAGAAGACAGACACCACTCTGCCTGCTGGAGCAGGTGGCAGGAGTAGTGGTCGGGGGTGACGTGGGGGAGAAGACAGACACCACTCTGCCTGCTGGAGCAGGTGGCAGGAGTAGTGGTCGGGGGTGACGTGGGGGAGAGGACAGACACCACTCTGCCTGCTGGAGCAGGTGGCAGGAGTAGTGGTCGGGGGTGACGTGGGGGAGAGGACAGACACCACTCTGCCTGCTGGAGCAGGTGGCAGGAGTAGTGGTCGGGGGTGACGTGGGGGAGAGGACAGACACCACTCTGCCTGCTGGAGCAGGTGGCAGGAGTAGTGGTCGGGGGTGACGTGGGGGAGAGGACAGACACCACTCTGCCTGCTGGAGCAGGTGGCAGGAGTAGTGGTCGGGGGTGACGTGGGGGAGAGGACAGACACCACTCTGCCTGCTGGAGCAGGTGGCAGGAGTAGTGGTCGGGGGTGACGTGGGGGAGAGGACAGACACCACTCTGCCTGCTGGAGCAGGTGGCAGGAGTAGTGGTCGGGGGTGACGTGGGGGAGAGGACAGACACCACTCTGCCTGCTGGAGCAGGTGGCAGGAGTAGTGGTCGGGGGTGACGTGGGGGAGAGGACAGACACCACTCTGCCTGCTGGAGCAGGTGGCAGGAGTAGTGGTCGGGGGTGACGTGGGGGAGAGGACAGACACCACTCTGCCTGCTGGAGCAGGTGGCAGGAGTAGTGGTCGGGGGTGACGTGGGGGAGAGGACAGACACCACTCTGCCTGCTGGAGCAGGTGGCAGGAGTAGTGGTCGGGGGTGACGTGGGGGAGAAGACAGACACCACTCTGCCTGCTGGAGCAGGTGGCAGGAGTAGTGGTCGGGGGTGACGTGGGGGAGAAGACAGACACCACTCTGCCTGCTGGAGCAGGTGGCAGGAGTAGTGGTCGGGGGTGACGTGGGGGAGAAGACAGACACCACTCTGCCTGCTGGAGCAGGTGGCAGGAGTAGTGGTTGGGGGTGACGTGGGGGAGAGGACAGACACCACTCTGCCTGCTGGAGCAGGTGGCAGGAGTAGTGGTCGGGGGTGACGTGGGGGAGAGGACAGACACCACTCTGCCTGCTGGAGCAGGTGGCAGGAGTAGTGGTCGGGGGTGACGTGGGGGAGAGGACAGACACCACTCTGCCTGCTGGAGCAGGTGGCAGGAGTAGTGGTCGGGGGTGACGTGGGGGAGAGGACAGACACCACTCTGCCTGCTGGAGCAGGTGGCAGGAGTAGTGGTCGGGGGTGACGTGGGGGAGAGGACAGACACCACTCTGCCTGCTGGAGCAGGTGGCAGGAGTAGTGGTCGGGGGTGACGTGGGGGAGAGGACAGACACCACTCTGCCTGCTGGAGCAGGTGGCAGGAGTAGTGGTCGGGGGTGACGTGGGGGAGAGGACAGACACCACTCTGCCTGCTGGAGCAGGTGGTAGGAGTAGTGGTCGGGGGTGACTTGGGGGAGAGGACAGACACCACTCTGCCTGCTGGAGCAGGTGGCAGGAGTAGTGGTCGGGGGTGACGTGGGGGAGAGGACAGACACCACTCTGCCTGCTGGAGCAGGTGGCAGGCATGTCGCACTGGGCTGCTCGTGTCATTCTGTTCCCCCACTCCATTTTTCTCTTCCTTTCCTTCATGGCTCTCTTGTTCTCTCAATTTTTCTAATCTTTTCTTTCTCCTGTTTCTTTTATACATCCTCTTATTCTCTTATTAATTTGAGAAAACTAATTACAAAGTGGACTCAAGTTTAATTCCACCAAAGGAAGTTCAGAACTCTAGCGCATCTTCCAAGCTGTCTGTAACAAGGTCCCATCGGTCTTGCTTCCCAGGGAGGGTGGGAGAGAATAAGTGAGAGGGAGGAAGGAGTTTCACAGTCTGCTGTCTAAAAGGTGGAGCGGATGGAGAGCTCATGCTGTAAGTTAGTCTGACTCCATCTGAAGAACTGAGAATTGCTGGGTATCTTTAATGTAAATTCCTGGGAAAACTGAAGATGAATCACTGCGGACTGTTGCACACTTTCACTTGAAGGCATACACTTTCCCCCAACTTAACGGATACGTGTGCACAAGTTCACTATCCCTTGGGCCCTGGTCTATATCTAGGTGCCATTTATTAATAAATAATTTGTCCTGCCTTATAACTTACTGTCTTTTAGCTACCAAGTTACAGATGCTAGTATGATTTTATCCTGACTTCCCTGGACAGAGGACCTCACTAATGTGTCCTGGATGTCTCCAGAGCCCTGCCCCACTAGGGAAAGATAGAAACAGGCTGAGGGGATGGATCCACCTGCCAATGCCCATGCCCAGTGGAGAAGCAATTACAGGAGCCAAAACTCCCACCTTCTGCATCCCAAAAAGAATTTGGGTCCATATTCCCAGAGGGATAAAGAATAGGGAAGCTTCCACTGAAAAGGATGGGATGTGGAACTCTGGTGGTGGGAATTGTATGGAATCATACTCCTTACTCCATTATCTTGTCAATCATTAATAAAGCACTAATAATAAAATAAAATTGAAAATTAAATGAGATGCCCTAGCTCCCTCTGTAAAGAAGGAAACTAAAAGAGGAATTATTCCTCACTTTTTTTTTTCCTTCCAAGACCCTCAGCGGGTAGGGTGATTCCCAGGCATACTGAGGACTCAATCCGCTTTACTTTACGTAATCCACCCATTCAAACATGAGTCTCATACAGAAACACAAACACACCCTAACAATGCTTACACAGAGCTCCCAAGGCCGCTCAAGCTGACACAGGAAATAGTCATATCCAAACTACTGCTGCATATCCAAACCTAGCCCCTCCCAAAGCTCCATTTCAGAATCTCTTTCTCGTCACTTAACAGTGGCCACTTCAGGCTCCTCTGGGACTGAGCCTCACCGATACAGGTGGTCGATACCTCAATCTGCTTTCCAACTTTGCCAAGAGTTCGAGTATGGAGTCAGAACGAACTGCGTTCATGTTCCAGCCTTGCTTCTTTCTGCTGCTTATTGGCTATTAACGAAAGCAGAATATTTCACCTCTACCCTCTTTTCAACTGTGTAAAGAGATTAAACGGATAACTCAAGAGTTGAGAGATAAAGTTGAAGACCATAACTTAGCACAGTGTCTCGCACAGAGAAGGCACTTGTACACATTAGCCATGTGGTGCTAACATCTGTGTACAAACCCATGGTTTGAAAACACTGGTCTCCGGGGCCAGAGAGACAACTTACCAAGTAGGGCATATGCCTTCCCATGTGGGTGGCCCAGGCTCCAGTCCTATGACCACATGGTACAAGGGGAAGCTCTGGTACTGAACTCTCTCCCTCTCCCTCTCCCTCTCCCTCTCCTTCTCCCTTGCCTCTCCAGCTGAGTGGAAAAGTAGGCCTGGTTATGGTGAAATGGTGAGTGCCTAAGACCTCAGCACCACCGTAAATATAAGTTAATAAATCAAATAAAAATACAAAATACTACTCTGGCTTTGTATTTGTAGATGAACATTGTTTCATACATATTCAACAAAGATGGAAAAAGAGCCTTGGAAATGAGCAACTTTGTTGGATTCTAAGAAAATTTAGTCTAGGGGTCAGTGGCGCATCAAGGTTAAGCACACAAGGTACTAAGTGCAAGGATCCGGTTTCGAGGACCTGGATCCTCACCTGCAAGGGGGACACTTCACAAGCAGTGAAGCAGGTCTGCAGGTTCTCTCTTTCTCTCAATATCTCTCTGTCAGTCCAAGAAAATGGGGAAAAAAGTGTCCACCAGGAGAAGTGGATTCGTAGTGCTGACACCAAGCCCCAGTGATAAGCCTGGGGAAAAAGAAAGAAAGAAAAGAAAGAAAGAAAGAAAGAAAGAAAGAAAGAAAGAAAGAAAGAAAGAAAGAAAGAAAGAAAGGAAGGAAGGAAGAAGCCCAGGTGTGTAACAACAGGTGAGTGGCTGAGCAAGTTGTAGTATATATACACAATGGAATACTCCTCAGCTGTAAAAAATGGTGACTTCACCATCTTCAGCTGATCTCGGGTGGACCTTGAAAAATTCATGTTAAGTGAAATAAGTCAGAAACAGAAGGATGAAATATGGGATGATCTCACTCTCAGGCAGAAGTTGAAAAACAAGATCAGAAGAGAAAACACAAGTAGAACCTGAACTGGAATTGGTGTATTGCACCAAAGCAAAAGACTCTGGGGTGGGTGGGTGGGGAGAATATAGGTCCAAGAAGGATGACAGAGGACCTAGTGGGGGTTGTATTGTTATATGGGAAACTGGGGAATGTTATGCATGTACAAACTATTGTATTTACTGTTGAATGTAAAACATTAATTCCCCAATAAAGAAATTTAAAAAAAAGAAAGAGAGAGAGAAAGAAAGAAGAAAAATGAGTCTCTATTGACTCTCAGTCTTGGTTTGGCCACTCCATTCCATTACAGATCAATTGTATTCACTTGACAAGGCCCTTGATCCTTTAAGGAGAACTTCTCACAGAAATGTGCTAGAGAGAGAGAGAGTGCCAGCCGCACAGCACAGGCCCCTTTGCCATTGCTCAGGCGATTACAATCAGGGTAGGGAGAAAAAAAGAAAGAAAAAATAAAAGACTTCATTTCTGGTTTGAAATCCCAGGGGAAATGACTGAAGAACTGTTCATGACAGAAAACTATAATTAGGAGTAATGGGATGAAATGAAGAAAAGGAAATGGCAAGTTTATAATAAGGTTCCAGCACGAGGTGTTCAGATTTAATTATGTGTTTTAAGTAATGTCAGACTCCCAGATGCTGTGCTGATGAAGACGGTATCCAAATGGGCGCATAAATAAATGAGTTTATAATCCACACAATCACACTGGTATGCCTTATAAGCCAGGGCACCGTTTTTTTTTTTTCTTGCAACTGCACATTTTGAATTGGCATGGCAGCATGTAAGTAAACATCTCCTGCTGAGCTGTATGTGATGGTTCTCCTATTTCTCATAACTGAGAGGAAAGGAAGACCCCTCCTCTTCTACATAAACAAAAACAAAAACAATTGCCCAGCTTGTTCAGCTTATTAGATTTTTTCTTATGTGGTGATCTATTTTCGAGTTGAAGTCATCACACAGCAGGAGGTTAATTTATCCAACAGAATACTAAAGTCAACCATTTCTAATGCATGGTTCAGATCCTTAGAGGCCTGAAGAGTAACAGGGAAATGATTATTCAGGCTAATTTTTATGTCTTCCACATTCCAAGAGAGACCCAGCTAATAAAGGCATTTGGAAGTGGTGTTAGGGGATCAGACAGAGAAGATCCTCTGCTTGTCTACTACTGACTTCTTTGTGGAATCAAATTATTTATAGTCCTTTTTCCTTTTAACCTCATTATCTCTCATTAGACAAGCCACTGCTGCTATCCAGAAGTTAATAGTAGGGGATGTGTCTGCTGACACAAGAGACACAGTCATAGTTGTACAGTTATTAATGCCAGCTGCCATTTGGGGTACAAGGAACGAGTGTGTGCTGTGGCATTGCCCTCACAGCCATCGTAGGGCACTGTGACCCATCCTGTGGAAACAGAACACATATGTGGGCACTGGAAACCCACACTGAACTAAGAATACCCTTTTGCTGATAACTACCACCACCTCCACCATGACAATGAGGTGGAATTGTCTTATCTATTTTTTAAAAATTGTTAGTTATTTAATAATGATTAACAAGATTGTAAAATAACAAAGGTACACTTCCACACAATTCTTACCACCAGAGTTCCCTGTCCCATCCCCCTCCATTGGAAGTTTCCCTATTCTTTATCCCTCTGGGAATATGGGTCTGAATTCTTTATGGGGTGCAGAAGGTGGGATGGCTTCCCTTAGACTTGAGATATGATCCTACCTCTTCATATCTATGGATACATTCCCCCTTCCTTACCTGTATACCCTTAGTTGTGGGACCCTAGCTTGTTTTACTTCTTCTGCTCACAATAGGTCCTATAATTCTTTTTTTTTCAATATTTTTAATTTATTTATTAATGAGAAAGAGAGAAAGAACCAGACTCACTCTGGTACATGTGCTGCCAGGGATCGAACTCAGGACCTCATGCTTAAGAGTCCAAGGCTTTAGTCACTGCACCACCTCCCGGACCACAGTCCTATAATTCTTAACAAGCTCATGGCCTTTTGCGGCAACAGATTGATGCCATAAAGATGCATCCTATACAAACTCACTATCATAGGCTGGACGTGGCAGAATATTGAGTTGCTGTGGAGGATTTGCCCCCCTCCATCAGAACGTCCACCATGTAGAGGGCTGGCTAGCCAATGACGGGTAAGAGGAAACTAGCGCTATCCAGTCAACCTAAGACAGGGCATCTGGTACTACTGGGCAAAAAGACGGAAGGCTGATCCCCAACCTAAGACAGGCACAGTCCACCCTGCCACAAAACAAAGTCCACCAAACATCAAAACATGATATAAGACAGGGGGACATGTGGGGAGCCACATGTGCCCTCAAGGTTGCTATTGGCATGGCCATAGAATTTATGTTAAAAGATAGTTCCTGGGAATCGGGCAGTGGCGCAGCGGGTTTAGCGCAGGTGGCGCTAAGTGCAAGAACTGGCTTGAGGATCCCAGTTTGAGCCCCCGGCTCCTCACCTGCAGGGGAATCACTTCCTTTCTAAGTCACACCTCCACCGATTACAACTTCCTGCGTGTTTAATTTTACTCTTCCCTCTCAGGTAAGGGAAACAGAGCCTGATTTCCTCAATTATCCTTCAGATTCTCTACCCTCTCAGTGATGGAGCAAAAATACAGGGAACCAACATTTTTTTTCCCCCAGAAAAATGTGTGCATTGAACTTGTTCTATTTGATTTACTCATGAACTTTTTACATAACATTTAATGAGTTTTAGTTGGGAAGGAAATTTTTTTTTTTTTTGCCTCTAGGGTTATTGCTGGGGCTCGGTGCCTGCACTATGAATCCACTGCTCCTGGAGGCCATTTTTTTCCCTTTTGTTGCCCTTGTTGTTTATCATTGTTGTTGTTACTATTATTGTTGTTATTGCTGTCATTGCTGTTGGATAGGACAGAGAGAAATGGAGAGAGAAGGGGAAGACAGAGCGGGAGAGAGATAAAGATAGACACCTGCAGACCTGCTTCACCACCTGTGAAGCAACTCCCCTGCAAGTGGGGAACTGGGGGCTTGAACCGGGACCCTTACGCCGGTCCTTGCACTCATGTGATGTGCCCTTAAGCTGCTGTGCTACCTCCCAGCCCCTGGGAAGGAAAGTCTTCATCCTCCTCTCCTCTCCTTTCTATCAGGTAACAAGGTGGGGGGGGGGTGGAACTGGAGGGGGCGTCTTCATGGCACTGCAGAAGGCCTGAGACCCCTGGCAGCCGTCCACATGGTGTAGCTCCCGTGCGTGGAGAACGCCATCACTGGAGAGCTGTGCTGCAGGGCCTCTTCTGCTCAGCTGCCAGAGGGGGTCTACAGGGTTCATTTCTGTCCTTTGGGTTTTTTGCTGTGTTCTGTTCCAGTAAATTTTATTATCCGATTCAGTCCAGTTTCCACAATTGTTTATTTCTTTGTTGTTTCCATAAATCTCTCATACAGTGTGACT
>NW_026647339.1:0-18001 GCF_950295315.1 Erinaceus europaeus | reverse complement strand
GGATTGTGTGGAGTTGTACCCCTCCTATCCTATAGTTTAGTCAATACTTTCTTTCTATAAATAATAAAAAAAGAAACAATGCCAGGGGACAGATGGTGGCGCACCTGGTTGAACACATATGTTACAGTGCACAACGACCCAGGTTCAAGCCCCCGGTCCCCACCTGCAGGGGGAGAGCTTCACAATTAGTGAAGCAGGGCTGCAGGTGTCTCTTTATCTCTCTCTCTCTCTCTCACCTCCACCCCTCTTGACTTCTGGCTGTCTCTATCCAATAGATAAATAAAGGTAATTGAAAAATAAAAGAAAGAAATAAAGAATGGAAGGAAGGAAGGAAGGAAGAAAGAAAGAAAGAGAGAGAGAGAGAGAGAGAGAGAGAGAGAGAGGAAAACAATGCCACAGTCTGCTTTGCTACAACATGAATATGGAACAAGGGGATCTTGGGTGGTGGGATGGAGCTTTGGCATTTTATCTAAATCATTTTTTTTACACTTTAAAAATTATTTATTTATGGGAGTCGGGCGGTAGTGCAGCAGGTTAAGTGCAGGTGGTGCAAAGCACAAGGACCGGTGTAAGAATCCCGGTTCCAGCCCCCGGCTCCCCACCTGCAGGGGAGTCGCTTCACAGGCGGTGAAGCAGGTCTGCAGGTGTCTGTCTTTCTCTCCCCCTCTCTGTCTTCCCCTCCTCTCTCCATTTCTCTCTGTCCTATCCAATGACAAAAGTAATAACTACAATAATAAAACAACAAGGGCAACAAAAGGGAATAAATAAATATTTTTTTAAAAGACATCACGTTAACTGAGATAAGCTCTAAAAATTATTTATTTATTCCCTTTTGTTGCCCTTGTTGTTTTATTGTTGTAGTTATGATTGATGTCATTGTTGTTGGATAGGACAGAGAGAAATGGAGAGAGGAGGGGAAGACAGAGAGGGGGAGAGAAAGACACCTGCAGACCTGCTTCACCACCTGTGAAGCGACTCCCCTGCAGGTGAGGAGCCAGGGGCTCGAACCAGGATCCTTACGCTTTGCTTAAGGATCAGGTCCTTGTGCTTTGCGCCATTTGTGCTTAACCCGCTGCACTACCACCCGACTCCCTAAATCTCTTTTTCTTAAGCCCAACACACCGCACTGCTCCTGGGGGTGTGGTATTACTATGAAAATGTCAGTGGCCATCCCCCTCGTGTCCCCCAGTTTACTGGAGCACTCTCAGAAGGGAGACACAAAGGACAAAGGAGCCTTTGGTCCAGGCCACCCCTTGAGCATGTCCAAACACCAGGAGAGAGGTCTTGCTCACTTGGCTGAGGGCAGCTCTGCCCTCTGGTGGCCAACCTTTTGACATTGCCCCCGTTGGTGTCAGAAAGCTGGTGTTAAGGATGGTGCTTAGAACAAGCAAACACATGCACTTACTCAGCTACAAAGAGCTCCTGAAAAGTAGCGGGAAAAAGGAAGATAATGTAAGTTATTCTTTTTATTTTTTGTAGTCACTGGAGCTTCACTGTTGCAGATTGATTTTTTTTTTTCATGTAGAAAGAGCAGGTCAGACAGATAAGAGACAGAGGGAGTGAGATCACAGCACTGAAGCTTCCTCTCTGCCCCAACCCACCCCCAACCTGTGCAGGGGAAACAGGGCCCAAACTTGGTTTACGTGCATGGCAAAGCCGGCACACTATGGTGAGCTATGCTGCCAGGCTGACAATGCAATTTTTTTTTTTAGTGAGCAAAATATATAAGTGAGCATTTCCCAAAAGACAATTACCTTCAAATGATTAATGCACTCAGGCAGATACATGCTGCTTGTTGGTCATGGAAATGCAATTAAAACAGCATCAAGGCACCAATGTTCATGCACAGATAGGCAAAGACTTGTATGTAGATATACATATATAAAAATATACATGTTGGGAGTCGGGCAGTAGCACAGCGGGTTGGGCACACATGGCGCAAAGTGCAAGGACCAGCAAAAGGATCCTGGTTCGAGCCCCCGGCTCCCCAACTGCAGGGGAGTCGCTTCACAGGCGGTGAAGCAGGTCTGCAGGTGTCTGTCTTTCTCTCCCCCTCTCTGTCTTCCCCTCCTCTCTCCATTTCTCTCTGTCCTGTCCAACAACGACGACATCAATAACAACAACAATAATGACTACAACAACAATAAAAAGACAACAAGGGCAACAAAAGGGAAAATAAATAAATAAAATAAATACATGTTTTGAGTTCATTCTCAAAATTTTTTTAGGGGCTGGACTGTGGCACACCTAGTTAAGGACCTGGGTTTGAGCCCCTGGTCCCCACCTGCAAGGGGAAAGCTTCACAAATGGTGAAGCAGAGCTGCAAGTGTCTCTCTCTTCCTTCTTAATTTCTCTCTGTCTCTAGCCAATAAATGGGGGGATTATTTATACATTGATGAGAAAGAGAGAACCAGAGCATTGCTTTGCAACATACAATGCCAGAACCACGTGGTTCCCAACCCAACACTTTATCCACTGGACCACTGCCTAGACCACTGTGCAAGTTCGGACCTACAGGGAAGCAGAGGCTACATAGATTCCTGTGCGAAATACAGGCTCCAGATCAAATCAATGGGGTTTACAGTCAACAATACTTATACCCCTTTCCCATATGTGAGAGCTACTCTCTTCCCTGATGTAGCTTTCTAGTTCTTTTTCCAGCCATGACATCATCTCCCCAGACAATAACTTAGATCCACCTGCATATCAGATGTCAGGCTCAGGCAAAAACTAATGAAGTCATGGGCCCTTTGTAATAGACCTAAAATAGACCTACTGGCTATTTCTAAAATGGAGATCCCAAATCTTCATCTGCAATATTCTTGCCTTTAGGTTCATGATTAATCAACAATTTGTATGGCTTTATATGTTAACTCTTTTTTCAGCCACCAGGTTCCAGATGCCAACCGGACTTCCCTGGGCAGACGACTCCACCAATGTGTCCTGGAGCTCTGCTTCCCCAGAACCCTGCCCCACTACAGAGAGAGAGAGAGAGGCTGGGATTATGGATCAACCTGTCAATGCCCATGTTCAGTGGGGAAGCAATTACAGAAGCCAGACCTTCCACCTTCTGCACCCCATAATGACTCTGGGTCCATGCTCCCAGAGGGATAAAGAATAGGAAAGCTGTCAGGGGAGGGGATGGGATACAGAGCTCTGGTTGTGGGAATTGTATCCCTCTTATCCTGGTCTTGTCAGTGTCTCATTTTATAAATAAATTAAGAAAACAAGAAGATATTTTAGCTATTTTATTTTAACCAGAGCACTGGCTCAACTCTGGCTCATGGTGATGCTGGGAAGCGAACCTAAAACCTCAGAGCCTGTGGCATGCAAGTCTTTTTGAAAAACCACTATGCTATTTCCCCCAGCCCATATTTGCATGTATATTTGTTATCCAGAACTGGGAAGAGAGGCAGGTCCCAGTAAAATAAGTCTCTGCCTCTCTTTTATGTAGAATTGGAACCTTGTGCATATGCAGATTTCACTGCCCTGGGGAACTTTTATCATTCAGATGGGGCTGGGCGGAGGTGCGCCAGGTTAAACGCACATAGTACTAAGTGCAAAGACCCACGCAAGTTTCCAGGTTCAAGCCCCCGATTCCCGCCTGCAGGGGGATGCCTCACAAGTGGTAAAGTAGGTCTGAAGTCTGTCTCTTTCTCTCCCCTCTTCTCTCAATTTCTGACTTATCAAATAAAATGGAAAAGATGGCCGCCAGGGGCAGTGGATTCATAGTGCTGACAATTCCAGCAATAATTCTGGAGGCAAAAAATTAGAAAAGAGACAGAAACAGAGAGAGGGAGATTACAGCACCAGAGCTTCCTCAGTTGTTTCGATGCCTCCCAGCTTGTTCCAGGGCTTAAACCTGAGCCTCTGCATGGCAACACTGGTGACCCAGTGAACTATCTCTCTGGCCCCAACTGAATGAAAAGTAATCGGTCCAGACTAGGTCCCACCATACTGGAAGAAGCCTCACGGTGTGTGATGTTTTTCCTTCTTTATAGTCTGTCCTTCTGTCTCTGTCACATTCTTTCTCACACACACACAAAAAGCATTAAGTAGTGAAGCCCTGAAGATATAAGTATATATCTTCCAACTACGGAGTGGTGTAAGGCTCTAGCTCCGCAAATTGTAATGATGTTATTAAAAATAAAATTCTCCTAGAAGATGACTCTGAGACCCTTTAATTAGTGTGGGGGAGGTGCAAGGGACAGCAGTGTGTGTGTGTGTGTGTGTGTGTGTGTGTGTGTGTGTGTGTGTGTGTTGGCGGCTGACAAGGAGAAGGGGAGGTAGAGAATAAGGGGTGACGACTATGTCAACACACACACACACACACACACACACACACACACACACACACACACACACACACACACACACACACACACACACACACACACACACACACACACACGCCACCCCTCAGTCAAGAGCCCCAGGGCTGCACCCACTCACTGCTAATTCCCAAACACTCCCAGTCTGGCCCTTGTGTTTCTTAAATCAGCCACCAGAGGGCGCACCACTCTCAGACTGTTCATTCCAGACACAGAAGCGTGTTACCAGTCTTGGGCTCCCTGAGGCCTCTTTTCTAGAAAGTCGGTGGAAAATGGGGTAACGTTCTGTTCGCCATAGTTTTTTGTGTTCAGATTTTCTTTATTTGCTATTTATTTATTAGAAATATTTTGTTTATTTATTGGATAGAGATAGAGAAATTGAGAGGGAAGGGGGAAAATAGAGGAAGACAGACACCTTCAAGCACTGCTTGACCACTAGTGAAGCTTCTCCCCTTCAGGTGGGGGCTGGGGACTTGAGCCTGGGTCCTTGTGCACGGCATCTGCACTCAACCAGGGATGCCACCACCTGGCCCCTCTTTTCATGTGTTTGTTTGTACCTCCAAGGGTATTACTGGGGCTCAGTGCCAGCACGAGGAACTCACTGCTCCCACCAGCCATTCCACCCCCCTTTTTTCTTTCTGTTTTATTAAACTGGACAGAGAGAAGTTGAGTGGATAGGGGGAGAGAGAGAGAAAGATAAACACCTGCAGACCTGCTTCATTGCTTATGAAACACGCCTGCAGCAGGTGGGGCGCAGGGCGCGAACCCAGGTCCTTTCACTGGTACATGTGCTTAACAGGGTGCACCACTGCCCAGCCCCTCTTGTTATGTTTCTAATTACTCATTTATTAATTAGAAAGAAAGAAGAGAGGAGAGAGAACCAGCATCATGTTGGGACATGAGATGCCAGGGATGGAACTCAGGACCTCATACTTATGAGTCCAGTGCTTTATCCACTGCACCACCTCCCAGGCTACTAGATTCTTCTGTCTGGCATCACACCTTAGGGATCCTTCTGTGTTCAACTGCTTGTCCTTCTTTTTTTTTGGCCTCCAGGGTTACCGCTGGGGCTCGGTGCCTGCACTATGAATCCACTGCTCCTGGGGGCTATTTTTTTCCTTTTGTTGTTGTTGTTTATCATTGTTGTTGTTGCTATTGCTGTCATTGCTGTTGGATAGGACAGAGAGAAATCGAGAGAGGAGGGGAAGACAGAGAGGGGGAGAGAGAGAGAGACACCTGCAGACCTACTTCCTCCCTCATGAAGCGACCCCCTGCAGGTGGGGAGCCAGGGGCTCGAACTGGGATCCTTTCACCATGTGCGCTTAACCGGCTGCGCTGCCACCCGGCCCCCCTCCTGCTTGCCCATTTTATTGCCAAGTGCTTTCCAAGCTTTCTGTGGCTGTTCCTCTGTTTATTTCCCATCCTCCTGCTGGTGGACATCAAGATTCTTTCCAGTGGGGACTGTTACGAAGAACGTGCCAAACACATGGCTCATCTTCTGAACCGTCATTCAGAGCTGTGTGTGTGAAGGCTCTGCTTTAGCGTTCAACTGCAGTTTTGGTATTCAGGGGACAACCCCCCCCCGCCCCCACCACCACCATTTCTGGGACCCTGGTTCTTTTTGGTTTCTGTTTTGAGTACGTGTTATTAATGGTTTAACAGTGGTTTACGGAATTATAAGATGACGGGCTACACGGTTCCATGCACCCACCCTTCCCCACAGTTCTCACACAGTCCCAGAGACAGTGTCACTTCTTCTGGTTTCCTTTTTGGCTTGCAAGTTCATGTGTGTCAAGTCCCTAGACTCCACACATGAGTGAAACCATGGACAGGCCTTTCACCTCTTGTTTTGATGAGCATAACTGCTTCCAGTCTCTCACCTTCCAGAGGCAGTGTGTGTGCCCTGGTCCTGCGTGGGCCCCTGTCACCAGAGTCTGGTGGGGCTGATGGAAAACGAAGGTTTCCCACTGGCTGAACAGGTCAGGACTTCCTGCTCCGTGGTTTGAGGCTCTTGTTCTCTTCTTTCAGAGTGGGTGGGGGGTGTGGGAGAGGAGGGGGTTGAGCGCCAGGAGTTGTGCAACAAGCTCAGGAACTTCCCTGTGGTGGCTTTCTCATCCACCTCTGCAGTCACGTCAGTGTGCCGAACAGTCCTCAAAGGAGAGGGCTTCCATGGGGAAGCGATTCCAGAAGCCAGACCTTCCACCTTCTGCGCCCCATAGTGACGCTGGGCCCATACTCCCAGAGGAATAGAGAATAGGAAAGCTATCAGGGGAGGGGATGGGATATGGAGATCTAGTGTGGTGGGAATTGAGTGGAGTTGTACCCCTCTTATCCTATGGGTTTGTCGATGTTTCCTTTTTATAAACAAACAAACAAACAAACACACACACCCCGTTCCTCTCAGTGGAAAGACGATGATAACCAAGGGGAGGAGATGGCTATTGATTGGCAAAGGAGAAAAAAAGAGAAATGGAAATAATTTTGTTTCCTTTCTGGACTAGACATAAAAACGTGTAGAGGAGAACATCAATCTACAGAAAGAGAAGGAATGATGAAGCCGGCATTTAGTAGTCGAGCAGTTCTGGGACCTTCCTTAAACACTGATGCACTTGTGCATTGGAGCCCTGAGGCCCCCTTTTTATGTAGGCTAGTTTAAGATAGTTTCTGTTTTACCCAGAGTATACATTCATGTGAATGGATACACACATATACTCTCTAGAAGATACAGTGTAGAAATTATTTTACTGAGTTTTTTAGATGAAAATAGATATGGAATTATTATGTTTAGTCTCTGTATGATTCATTCTACTAGTCATATATTTTTTATTATCTTTATTTATTGCATAGAAACAGCCAGAAATAGAGAGGGAAGGAGGAGACAGAGAGACACCTGCATTCCTGCTTCACCGCTCGCAAAGCTTTCCCCCTGCAGGTGGGGGTCAAGGGTTCGAACCTGGGTCCTTCTTCTTCTTCTAGCGTTTGCCCTTCTTCCGTAGCCAGTCAACAGCGTCAGGTTGAGCCTGATGTCTGCTTGTTGCTGGCTTTGAAAGTGACTGGGACCCATGTGGATTCAGTCGGCTAGGAAGGATCGTCAGTTTCCCCAATGAATGGGTACTCACGGGATGCACCACGGGAAGGTCGATCCAATGCAACCTGGGTCCTTTCGCACTGTAACATGTCACTCAACCAAGTGTGCCACTACCTGGCCCCTATTAGTCATATTTCTAAGAACTCAGCTCCTGAACAGATAGTGTTGTCATATTCCTGACAGTAGATTAAGGACAGACAGGACTGCATTATTCATCCCTGAGTTCTGCTAATAGCTAATTGCTAACAGCTGATAGGAAGTACTGCGTTGACTTTGTACATACAAATACCCCGCAGCAGGAAAACAATGAGGTTTTCAGTTCAATTGCTCACTCTTTTTTTTCTTTGCCTCCAGGGCTATTGCTGGGGCTTGGTGCCTGCACCACAAATCCACTGCTCCTGGAGGCCACCTTTTCCCTTTTGTTGCCCTTGTCTGTCGCTGTTGTTGTTAATATTATTGTTGTTGTTGTTGGATAGGACAGAGAGAAATGGAGAGAGGAGGGGAAGACAGAGAGGGGGAGAAAAAGACATCTGCAGACCTGCTTCACCGCCTGTGAAGGGACTCCCCTGCAGGAGGGGAGCTGGGGGCTAGAACTGGGGTCCTTACATAGGTCCTTGCACTTTGTGCCACGTGCACTTAACCTACTGTGCTACTGCCCGGCCCCCTATTGCTTACTTTTTAAACGCTTCAAATGGACAGATTAGAAATCACTAACTGTACAAGCCCTATCCAAAGAACTTTAGCACTTCTGCCACCAGTGAGCTTTTAATCCCTCAGCAAAGAAATAATCATGTTTTGATGGGCCTAGACCTCTAACAGATGCTTCTCACCACTGTCACGGGTCATCTCTGTCAGGAACAAAATAATGGACCCCTTTGTGGGCCCCTATAGGACCTTGCCCTCAATGTGGGTCAACAATGGTAGGGAATGTTCCATTCTCTGAAGGAAGGTTGGACAGCATACTCCACCTACTACCTGAGGAAGATGGGTCCTGAAACTAATGCAGCCTGCAATGTTCCTAGCCATGACCATAGAACTCAGAACTACAGGGAAGCAGAGGTTACATAGGTTCCTGTGTGGAATGTGGACCCCAGATCACATCGATGGGGTTTACAGTTAACAATATTTATATAGTTTTCCCAAATTTGGGAGCTACTCTCTTCCTGATTCAGCTTTCTAGTTATTTTTCCAACTATGACACCATCTCCCCAGACAAAAAATTGGGTTCACCTACATGTTATATGTCAGGCTCAGACAAAAACTAGTCAAGTCATGGGCCCCTTGGAATATAACTAAAATCGACCTGCTAGCATTTTCCAAAATGGAGAACCCAAGTCTTCATCTGCACTATTCCTGCCTTTAGGTTTATGATTAGTCAACAATTAGTTCTGCTTTATATCTTAACTCTTTTTCAGCCACCAATTTCCAGATGCTACCATGATGCCAACTGGACTTCCTTGGGCAGACAACTCCATCAATGTGTCCTGGAGCCCTGCTTCCCCACTAGGGAAAGAGAGACAGGCTGGGAGTATGGATCCACCTGCCAACGCTCATGTTCTGCGGGGAAGCAATTACAGAAGCCAGACCTTCCACCTTCTGCACCCCATAATGACCCTGGGTCCATACTCCCAGAGGGTTAAAGAATAAGAAATCTTATCAGGAGAGGGAATGGGATACGGAGTTCTGGTGGTGGGAATTGTGTGGAGTTGTACCCCTCTTATCCTATGGTCTTGTCAATATTTCCATTTTCTAAATAAAAATTTTTAAAAGAGAATCACTACAAAGCAGAAAAAAAAGAAAAAAAAGGAGAGGGCTTCCATTAGGGGGAACGGATCTTGATCCAGAGCCCCGGATGAGTAGAAGGCCTAGAGACACCCACCCACCCTTATACCTGCTTGGTTTTTGTTGTTGTTGTTAGTTTGTTTTGTTTTTGTATTTTGTCTTGGTATGCTTTTTTTTTTTTTAATTTCTCCTTTAGGGAAACCAATGATTTCAACCTACTCAAGGCCTAATCCTGTTCCAGTCCTGTTCCCCCCTCCCCAAACTTCCCTCCCCAGCCCCTCTCTCCTACTTATGTTCTCTAGAACAAAGAAACAGAGAGGTAGGTTTGAGTAATGTTTCATCCTCTGTGAGCCTTGAGAACGACAGTAGGGCTAGGGAGATAGCAAAGTGGTTATGTAGAAAGGCCTTCATGTCTGAGGCACTAATGGCACCAAGTTCAAACCTCAGCACCAGCAGGAGGCAAAGTTTAGCAGTACTCTGGTAAAAGTATATAATAATAAATAACAAGAATGACAATAGGGTCAGGGAGATATCATAGTAGTTAGGGAACGTACTTTCATGCCTGAGTCTCTGAGGTACCCAGTTTAACCCCCAGCACCACCAACAGCCAGAGCTGAGCGGGGCTTTGGTTTAATAAATAAATGACAACAAGGCAGACATCCCTTGAT
Source organism: Erinaceus europaeus (assembly GCF_950295315.1). Lineage (NCBI taxonomy): Eukaryota > Metazoa > Chordata > Mammalia > Eulipotyphla > Erinaceidae > Erinaceus > Erinaceus europaeus. The sequence goes on along the minus strand of NW_026647339.1, from coordinate 8,132 downwards.
GCAAAAGCTGGTGTGGTAGAGTTTGACTTCCTATAGCACCGGGCCTCTTTGTTCAGCTTCAAACCACATACAAGCATGTGTCAGAAACTAGTTTTTGTGTGAGCTGGCAGAATAGCTCACTTGCACAGTATGTTGCTGCTTAGTCACGTACGTGATCCAAGTTCGAGCCCAGCCCCCACTACACTGAAGAAAGCTTCATTGCTGTGGTCTCTCTCAGTCTCTATCTCTGCCTCTCTGTCTTTCTGCACCTCTGTCTCTGTCTTTAAACAAAGAGGGGCGGGTAGCTGGTTGAGCATATGTTACCAGGCACAAGGACCTGGGTTCCAGCCCCTGCTCCCCACCTGCGTGGGGAATGCTTCACTAGCAGTGAAGCAGGTCTACAGGAGTCTCTCTGTCTCTCTCCCTCTCTATCTCCCTCTCAAATTCTCTCCGTCCTATTTAATTAAAGAATAATAAAATAATAGAGAAAAGAAACAAAAACCAGTTATCATTCATGCAAGAGGTCCCATACCCAAAAAAGAAAGAAAAGAAGGGAGGAAGGGAGGAAGGAAGGGAGGAAAGAAGGGAGGAAGGAAGGGAGGAAAAGAATTGGAATGGGGGCAGATAGCATAATGGTTATGCCAAGAGACGCTCATGCCCGAGACTCCAAGGTTCCAGGTTCAATCCTCTGCACCACCATACACCAGAGCTGAGCAGTGCTCTGGTAGAAAAGAATTAATTAATTAATTTTAAGAAAGAAAAGAGAATTGCTTCTGATGAAGGAAGGGTGGGTGGGGCAGGAAGACCTCTGGCCCCTCCCTGTCTAAAAGGACCACTCTTCTTTCTTTTTTTTAAGATTTATTTATCTATTCCTTTTTGTTGCCCTTGTTTTATTGTTGTAGTTATTATTGCTGTTGTTACTGGACAGGACAGAGAGAAATGGAGAGAGGAGGGGAAGACAGAGAGGGGGAGAGAAAGACAGACACCTGCAGACCTGCTTCACCGCCTGCGAAGCGACTCCCCTGCAGGTGGGGAGCCGGGGGCTCGAACCGGGATCCATACACGGGTCCTTGCGCTTTGCCCCATGTGGCTTAACCCATTGCGCTACCGCCTGACTCCCAAGGGACCACTTTTCCCCTTCAACCCAGACTTATAGATCATAGTCCTGCCCCCGTCCAGCCACTCCCCTTTTGGGTGATCTGCTTCCCCTCTGGTCACAGTGACTGCTACCTCTCAAACCAGCCTTTCCCTTAATCTCAGGGAAAGTGAGTGTTACTCCTGGGAGGTCCAGAGGGCTGGGGAATCCCCTCCAGGACACCCGGCCCCAGATGCTCCCGTGAAGCTGCCTCTGAGATCTCGCAGCAGGCAACTCGAGGTGACAGCAAGGAACGCCTCTGGTGCTCTGCTGCCCTGTTTGGGGCAGTAGTTTCTGGCAATGTCTTCTGCCTGAAAACCTCTTCACAGAACCCATATATTTAACTGTACTATTTTCTTTCCCTATGATTTTATTTTATTGTTATTTTTCTAATCAGAGCACTGCTCAGCTCTGCTTTATGGTGACGACAGGGCTTGAACCTTGGACCTTTGGTGCCTCAGTCATGAGAGTCTTCTTTGCATCACTATTATGTTGTATCACCCGCCCCCTAGCTCTATTCCTCACGAGAAGGTGGGGTTTTGATGAGAACCTCTCTCATTCCGTGCCCAAGCTCTCTCTATCTGTGGTTGCCCCATGAGTGGGAAATAATCACCAATCAACAGGTCTATCATTCATCTTACAGAAAGCCAGGATTCTGACAAGAGGTTTTTTGCTAAGGAAAAGCTTTTAATGCTACCAAGTTAAGATCTAACTTCAATAATCATTTCAGCTCACCCAGACACGGGGTCATAAACCAGATGTCTGGCTGACACTAGTTAAGAAAGCTGCCAGCTGGAGAGAGGGGACAGCATAATGGCTCTGAAAAGGCTTTCAGGCCTGAGGCTCTGAGATCCCAGGTTCGATTCCCAGTACCACCATGAGCCAGCACTGAGCAGTGCTCTGGTGTCTCTCTATCTTTCTGTATCTCTCATTAAAAATAAACAAATAGGGCTGGGGAGACAACATCATGGTTCAGCGAATGCCTGAGACTCTGAGGTTCAATCCCCAGCACCACTATCAGCCAGAGCTGAGCAGTGCTCTGCTGCCCCCCACCCCATATTTCTCTCTGTAACTCTCTCATTAAAATGAAATAAATAAAATGGTTAAGAAATTTAAATAGAAGAAAAAAGCTTCTGGGAGACAGCTCACCTGGCAGAGCACAGCATCACTCTGCACAAAGTCCTAGCTCCAAGCTTCCACACGCCAGAGGAGCACCATGGACAGCCCTGGGGAGGGTGCTCCAAGGATGGTGAAGTGGTGGAGTGTTTTTCCTCTCTCCAAAATAAAGACAGAAGAACTCATCTGGGGAAGCAACTCAACAGTGATGTCACACAAGGCCCTGCATTCAGTCTCTCTAGTACCTCTTTCTTTATTGGGGGAATTAATGGTTTACAGTCGACAGTATCAGATGACAGAGGGATACTGTCGACTGTAAACCATTAATTCCCCCAATAAAGAAATTTTAGAAAGAAAGGAAGAAAGAAAGAAAGAAAGAAAGAAAGAAAGAAAGAAAGAAAGAAAGAGGCAGAGGGAAAGACACCACAGCACCAAAGCTTCCTCCAGTGCAGCGAGGGCCAGTCTTGAACCCAGGTCACACACGTGGCAAAGCACGCACACTATCCTGGCGAACTATCTTGCCTGCCTAAGGAGAATAAGAATTTTCTTTCTGTGTCAAGTGAGGGTGGGTGGGACAGAGTGACTGGACGCAGGGGTGCAAACATCACAATCAGACACTGTCCACTAGACACTCAACTCCTGGGGAATTTGCCTGAACCAGCCTCCTCCAGGTGGATCATGTAAGGCTCCAACCCCTTCCAAGTCACCTCCTCACGAAAGGGACTTTCTATTCCTTTTCTTTATTATTGATGTATAACTGACATAAAACTTTATAGTAGTTTCAGGTTACCACATAATGACTGAGTATTTGTACCTACTACACAATCTTTCCGTAATAAGTCTCATTAATATCGTCCCTGTGCGTAGCTATGGCTGTGACGAGAACCTTTAAAGTCTACTCTTTCACAGCCTTCCAACGTGAATTCTTTATTTACTAACGGGCACAGGGAGAGAAGCCTAGCACCACTCTGGCTCACTGATGCCAGGAATTGGGACCTGGGGCCTTCTGCTTGAGTCAAATGCCTTAAGCACGGCACCACCTCCCAGGCTGCCAGTATGTGTCCTTCTCTTCACTAAGCACGATGACCTCAAGGTCTATTCATGTTGTCACAGGTGGCAAGGTTTCATAATTTTTAATAGTTGAATAAAATTACAGTGTAGATACATATACAGACTGATAACTGATGATAAATAATAGGCGGGTAGATTATAGATGACACATAGGGAGACAGATGGGTAGGTAGAGACATGAGAGAGAGAGAGAAATCTTTACTCATGCATCCATGAACACAGGCTGCTTCCATACCTTGCATAGTGTAGGTAATGAAGCAATGATGGAAGGTGTGTGCATGTTTTCAAATTGGTATGGGATTTAATTTCTTCAGATAAATATACAGAAGTAAAATAGCTGGATAACATGGTAGTTTTTTTTTTTTAAGAAAGAGAGGATCATAACACTGAAGTTTCCTTCAATGCATCAGGGGACCCAGGATCAAACCTGGGTTGCACACATGGCAAAGCACCTACCCAAATGAATTATTTCACTCGTCCTCTGTTTAAGTTTGTTAATTACATATTTAGTATTTTTTTTCTATTTTTTTATTGGATAGGACAAAGAGAAATTGCGAGAGAAGAGGGAGATTAAGAGGGAAAAAGACACCTCTAGACCTGCTTCACCATTAGTGAAGCATCCCCCCGGCAGCTGGGAAGTGAGGTCTTGAACCCAGATCCTTGGGCAAGGTAATGTGTGTGCTTAACTGGATGCACTACTGCCTGGCCCCCTTCATATGATTTTTATTTTAATCTCTGTTTACAGAGTGGCTGCGCCTTACCAACACTTGCTGTGTCTTTTTGATAATAGCAATACGGCCAGGTGTGTGAGAAGTATCTCATTGTATTCTGGGGGAGCATTGAGCCTGGGACCTCTGAGCCTTGGGCATGAGTTTGTTGCGTCAACCACCGTACAATCTCCCTATTCTTTCTGCAGAGTGGGGGGGACAGCCTAAATCTTCAGCCCCTGAGACTTTCTAAAGTGAGGCGTCACTCTCAAAGTGGGCCTGCTGGGTGTCCTCACATGGGAGCGGGCGACTCTGGGGGCGCAGGCACAAGGCCAGGGAGCTGTTGTTCTCCTCTGAGAGCTCAACCCCTGCCAGCGAACACACTACCCCGTCCCACCCAGGCCAAGGTCTCTACCCCACCCAGCTGGGAGCCAATCAGCAGCCCATTCATCCCATAAGAGAGGCCGAGTAAGTGCCCTTCCCAGCACCCCCAGAGCTGTAAATGGGGCGGAACCCCAGTTGCTTGCTTTATCTTGATTTCCAGACATAAGAGGCTCAGCCCAGCACCACCTGTCCAGACAAGCACCCATCCCACCTCTCCTCACCTAGTACTCACACACCTCTACCCCAGCCAGCACCAAGAAGTGTTGATCTGCACATTCACAGAGTTACACGAGGCTGGGAATCCTGGTTCACCTCATGGGGTACGAAGAAGGTGCAGAAGAGCCAGATGGAGGGGTGTAGGTCCCTCTGGGTCAGCTTCCCAAGAAGGGCATGGCCAGATGGGGTAGGATAGGGTGGAACCGTAATCGCCTCTTTTGATTGTAGGAAGACACTGTTCCAGCCCAGAGGACGGCCACAGCCACGCCAAGAATTAAGAGCCAGGGCTGCGGACATAGTCCACTTGGACAGGGCGCTGCTTTGCCACGGGTACAACCCAGGTTCAAGCTCTCCCCCACAGCTTCAATGCTGTGGTCTCTCTCCCTCTCTCTTTCTCTGCCTCTATCTAAAATGGTGATGACGGTGGTGATGGTGGTGGACTGAACAGAGAGGCCATTAACTGTGGCCAGCAGGCACATGACAAAATGTTCATTGTCACTCACGTTCAGGGAAATGCAAATCAAGATTCCGAAGAGATAGCACCTCACACCTGGGAGAATCATCACTATTCACAAAGCCAGAACAACAGTCTTGGAAATGGTTTAGTGACTGGAGCACCGGGCATAAAAGCATGAGGTCCTGAGTTCAATCCCCAACACTACATTGCCAGAGTGACGGCCTGTTTCTCTCATCCTCCTTCTCCCTCTCATGCTAATAAGTAATTCTTTTAAAAATATGTAATTTATTTAATTATTGGATTCTATAGAGAGAGACTAAGAGGGAAGAGGGGGAGAGAGAGAGAGAGAGAGAGGCAGAGAGAAAGACAGAGACCTGCAGACCTATTTCACCACACATGAGGCTTCCCTCCTGCAGGTGGGGAATGGGGGCTTGAACTTGGCTCTTTACTCATGGAAAAAAGTGTGCTCAACCATGTGTGCCGCTACCTGACAGCAGTAATTATTTTTTTGGGTAGAAACAGCAAAACGCTGGCTAAATAGGCAAACATATACCAGCCTGCTGGCGCACTTTAAGAGAGTATGACTGGGATTGTCTTGGGTGTAGCCTGGGTGCTGGATTTTTAACAAACTGTCCCAAATGACTGCGCAGACCCTGGAAACCAGGGCCCTGCAGGTGTGCCTCACAGCCCAGTGGACCCACATCAGCACTGTGGGAAGGGTGTGATGCAGACTCCAGTTTTCCAGTCCAGATGGTCTGATGGGGTGGGGTTGGGACACATGTATACAAGTCGCCCCAGGGCAGCGGGGGAGAGATCATCTCAAGCACTAGAATTTGAGAGCCACTGAGCTGGGGACGCAGTGTAATGGCTCTGCAAAAAGACTCTCATGCCTGAGGCACTGAAGTCTCAGGTTCAGTCCCCAGCCTCACCATAATCCAGTGCTGAGCAATACTCTGGTCTCTCTCTCTCTTTCTCTCATTAAAATAAAATGAATTAGAGAGAGGGAGAGAAAGAAATGGATTTTAGGGGCAGCAAAGCAGCTCACTTGGATAGTGTGCGCTGCTTTGTCATGTGCACGACCCAAGTTTAAGCCAAGTCGCCATGGCAAGGAAGGAAACTTCGGTGTGAAACACTGTGAAGATCTAATGAAACAGTCGACCAATCCTGAATCAGTGCGTGCACTTACCCAGCACGTCGCCGGGTCCCCTGCGTGTCCCCATGAAGGGATGTGCAGCGAATGGCTCCCCAGAAGTCGAGGCCGGGTAAGAGTGCCTGCTCTGCCTGGGCGAGGAGGTCGTAGGTTCGAGCCTCATCAGTGCATAGGACTGAGTGGCACTCTGGAGCATGAACGAATGAATGAGTGAATGAACGAGTGAATGAGTGAGTGAGTGAGTGAATGGATGGATGGATGGATGCATGAATGAAACAAAGCTCACGGCTCATCTTGCCCGGGTGCTGAAGCGCAGAAGCTGAGCCCCGCCGTCCACACGGTCGCTGAGGGGGACGGGAGGGGGGCACCGCCAAGGCCCCGAACCCCCAGTGGCTCCTCTCCAGTGAGCGGCGTGGACCCCTCCTGGGGTGCATGGGGACTCCCCTCGGGGCCCACAGAGACCCCCTTCTCTGGGTGCACGAGACCTCCTCTGTGGCACGAAGGGGCCTCTTGCCCCTGCTCTTGGGGTGCTCGCGGACCTCCCACGGGCACATGAGGCCTCTGCCCCTGGGGTACATGGAAACCTACCCTCTCCTCAGGGCACACGGGGCCTCCTCTCTGGGCTCACGAGCGTCTCCCCTTCTCCTCAGGACACACGGGGCCTCTGGGGCCCCTCACAAGGCAGGGCGCGCAGCAGAGGAGCCCCAGGTCGGGACTGGGACCCGCGATTCAGAGCCACGTATCCGCCTCGCGCCTGGCCTTCTCTGTGGCAGCGATGGCGCCCGTCAGAATGGCAACTCCTGATTGGCCAAAGACTGAGCCAATCAGGATGCTCCTCTCGTATGGGCTGATCATGTGACCTCATCCTGACCAATGCTGAATGAGTTTGAGTCTGCCTGGGGGCTGCTGGGCAGGGATTTGTTGGTACTTGAAGAGGATGAGCCAATCAGAATGCTTTCAATTTATCCGGGTCACCAGACCTGTCACTCTGGCCTACCTATAAGGAGATAAAGTCGGGGAAAGTGATTGATGTCGTCGTTGTTGGATAGGACAGAGAGAAATGGAGAGAGGAGGGGAAGACAGAGAGGGGGAGAGAAGGACAGACACCTGCAGACCTGCTTCACCGCCTGTGAAGTGACTTCCTTGCAGGTGGGGAGCTGGGGGGCTCGAACTGGGATCCTTACACGGGTCCTTAAGCTTTGTGCCACGTGCGCTTAACCTGCTGAGCTACCTCTGGACCCCCAGCTCTTAGATTCTGACTACTAAACCAAGGCCAAATCTAAAAGGGAGGTAGGTAGAAGAAGGATTTTAAAGGTGGAGAGGACTCAATGAATGTTGGTGGACTTGGGCTCTGGGGTGGACAGGGTGTGGCAGTATATATAAGGGAGAGGTATGATATTGTAATCCCAAAACATACAACCTTGTAAGCCAGTGTTAACTCAATAAAAATTTTAATTTGGGAAGAAGAGAAAAAAAGAATACAATGTTCATTAAAAGATTTTAAAATTAAGGGGTCTCCTAGAGGGAGACTAGAGTGTCACCTTTGTAGACTTCTCAATTTTATAAGAATTTTTTTCAAGTATATCTGAGCGTTGAGGCAATTGTGCAGATGTGCATATTTTCCAAGATTTGGACGTTGATTGTCACTGTTAACATTCCAGATGAGGCACAATTTAAAGTAACAGGTTATTGAATCTAAAAGATCAGTCTGAGTTCACAGCCATTCTGGAACAAACCAAAATTTTTACTTTACTCACTCCTTTGCTTCTTTATTTTGGTCTATGGAAAGTTGCTTCCTTCTTGTATTTGTTCATAATCCTGTTGTTCCCATTTCCTTTTCTACTGTGAAAGTTTTAATTTTATGAAGTGGCTTTTTTATGGCTGTTTTCTTAGCTCTTAAAAAGGTGTTGAATGGCT